>NC_056744.1:1128714109-1128756609 GCF_019279795.1 Protopterus annectens | reverse complement strand
TGTGTTCTGCGATATATTCTCTGGTAACTTCGGCCTAAGTAGGCTATGAATATTTAGCAGTTAATATGTCCTACTGAATGTATTTGTGCTAAACTTGCCGATTGGCAGGTCAAGGAGGTTTTGTCCATTTGAGAGATATGATTTGTTCACCTGCATCACGATTTACACACACTTGATTGGTGCTTTGAACAAATTCTTTTTGTTCTTATTGTTGGGCAACTGGCTAGCAGTAGTTGAATATTAATAACTGATAGATTATTTTGTTTTTTGTTTTTTATATATGCTCGTAACTATATTGAGTTTTTAAGACCTAATAATGATTTTCATCCTACGAGATGACATTTTTGACTTTACTGAGATCGCGTTTGTTGAGTGAGATCGCGATCGAATTCACTGCGCAAAAGTTTGTGCCACTAAAGATTATTTTAATGTTTAATGTTTCTATTGTTTTGCACATTATATGTAGTCAAGGGATGAGTTTCTAAACTAGGAGACCTAGTATTGTTGTTTATGCTTTGGTTTATTTGAAGTGTGAGTGGAATTTAGGTCAGAAGTAGTTTTCAAGCTTTTTGATTTTTAAGGTTTATTTGCCGTATCATGGCCATTGTCTTCTACATTGAGCTGATTGGCAGGTTAATGGAACCTGCTTCTCAGCAAAGGTTTTGATTAGTCAAATACTACGTAAGTTAAAAAGGGACCTGAGTGGTGCAATAGACTTTTATGCAGTTTCACGATTGGCTAAAAATAACTGCATATTATGCATTGAGAGTTTCTTGTCATGGAATTGCACTAAATCTTGAATGTATGTGATAGGTGCAGAATTAATGTTTGCACTGTCTTAACAAGACCATTGATTTATGCCCATAGCTTTTAATCCAACAGGAATTGTGATTTAATGTGTTCGCATAATGTTTATGATTGGGTAGATGCAAATTATCTTTTGTAAATCTGAATTCTATTGGACATTTGTTTTTTAAAAGTGAAAATATCAGTCCTAAGTTTTACGATCTGAAGAAGGCAAATTGCCGAAAGTGCTTATCTGACTTGGAAGGACTTATTCTTTTTATTGTTTTATTTGTTTGTTTTGTAATAAACATCGCATTTTACCTATATTTTACTGTAATTTTTGCTGTGGTGGTTTACCGAAGGTTTTTTCCTATTTTTGCACATGGGGTTGGGGTGTCACTTCAACAGTGACAATCATCTAGAGCCAAGTTTTACACCACCAGGTGGCTTGCCCTGCCACAATAGTTCTTCCACACCACTCATTTGCATGCACTCTCATACCTATGGCCATTTTAGAGTGTCCAATCTTAGAACAGAGTGTGTGTTGTAACTTTAAGAAGCATTTCAAAAGTGAGGGCACATGCATATAAATACAGAGCACGTGCAGGCAGGAGTGCCATTTTGAGAGAACAGCCAAACTGTTAACATGTATGAGTGCAGTAGTCAGTCTGTTCATAACTTTATTTAAGTTTAAGTTACTAAGCCACAATCCTGATATGTTTGTATATAATAAAGCTTCTTGGACTGAACCCACAAGTGTATGTCTGTTTTATACTGACTGGACGAGTGACACAATCCACCTACTGCATGTCTTTGGAATATGGGAGCAAACTGGAGCATCTGGAGGAAAACCGTCATGAATACAGGGAGGACACCAGTCCTAGCTGAGAACTGAACCAGAGAACCTATTGTTGTGAGGAGACAACACTATCTCTTCACCACTGTGCTGCCCATATGCATACATATGTACATAAATAAATCTTCTGTCTTTCACCATCATACAGGCCTTTACAGAGAGTGCTCCTCTTTCAGGTTCACCACATCTTATACTATATATCATCATTCTTCTTGAATCCCCATGCAAAAAACACTTACATTTTAATATTATGTTATTCACCTTCTCCTTCTTAATGGTATGTATCACAACAAATGCATTATGGTCAGGTTACCAGTCATATTACAGTCTTATTATGTCTTCCCAGAATTGAACTAAAAAATAAATTCATCTCTCAGAGTTTGCTGTAATGGTGAGGTTCCTGAGATCCATTTCTTAGACACATAATAATATGACTAAGATTTGCAACCCACTGTGAGCTCTGATACCTGTGTAAATAGTATTTCTTAGCAGAGATTGCTTAGCCACAGGAAATGCAGTTGTATATCTGGCCAGACGACTTGACTGAAACATACATCTATTCAGAAGTAATACAGCATCTGGGATATAATATGAAATAGTAATAATGTGGGGTCTAGAGACAAAGTACCCCCATACAACGCTGTCCCTGCTGAACATTGTTTGAGCTGTTAGACAAATGTGTCAACACTTCCACATGCTGTAGATCCATGGCTGTAATGAGGATTATAATTAACAAATTCCAGGAAAAACACAATGTTAATAAGGGTCTGAAACAGACTTAGCATCATATAATGCCAAAGCTGGCCAGTTAATTGACATTGACAGTTTAAGTTCTGACTATGATCCAGAAGTCTTGCGCTAGAGTAGTGGTGCAGACATTGCTGGAACTGGTGAGCAGAGGTAGAAGAGTGATGAGACCACAACAATTTGTAGTTCTCAGAGGGAAAGGGTCAATGCACATGCCAGAGGTGTATACTCCATGCTAGAGTCCTCAGTGGAGGCCAGAGATCACAAAATGGCACTTGTTTTCAAGGGGTTGTCAGGGCCTGTGAGGGGTTATCCCAGTCATCAAAGTAGGTAACATCTCCTCATTTAGGAGTTATGCATGCTTGGTCCTTCAGCACCTTCTGACAGGAGAAGTGAAGAAGTTAAGGTGTAATAGAAAAGCCTTAATCTCTGCAGAAGACAGGACCGGTTCCCATGCTTGGCTGTATGTTTTAGAGGAATGAATGAGCCATAGGGGTTGCACAGCTATGGTAGCAAATATGCCAGTTAGGCATCTATGGGGCTTGATAGCAGACCACAGCCAAGAATATGTATATATATATATATATATATATATATGTGTGTGTGTGTGTGTATATATATATATATATATATATATATATGCCTGTGCATGTATATATATATATATATATATATATATATATATATATATATATATATATAATTACGCATAAAAATGGGAGGAGGACTTTCTAAGCCTAGCCAGGTTTTCTCGAAAGAGTAATGATGTCCTGTAACCATATAAGACATTGAGGGCTGGGCATTTTTAAGCTACCTCTATCCATAAAGGAGAGGGTGCCATGACTGGTTTAAATTTCCTATTCCCCATCCACTGGTCTAGGTTGCACTTAATCTGGGTAATAGATGAGCTCAGCTTCACATGGATGGGAAACCTGTCCGATAGGAGGGGCAGTCTCTGGGACACGTATCTGTCACTCAACCCTTTTCTGTCACATTCAAAATTCAGGTCCCTAGATCTTGTATTTCTGGTACTATTTGGCTTAACGAATATGCAGGGGATTCATAAGTATGGGGTTTGCTGCAGGTTTGTTACGCCTTGTATTCTTTCTGTATAGAACCTCTGAGGTCTCTCTAGTTGCTGCATATTCCTTGGTCAGTTACATACTGAAGAGAGCATTGTACTCTATGACTCGTCTGGTAAGGGTGGAGTACAGTGGGATAGTGACCTCTTTGGAGCTAGTTTCCATAACCTTACATAGAAGTTGAGCAAGATAAAAGGATTTCCTCACTACTATGGCCATATGTGGTCAAAGGTAAGGCTACTGTCTACGTGTGTACCCAGATCCCTAATCACTGGACCAACTCTTTGGGGTGTATTAGTAACATGGTAAATAGCCAGAATGGTTAAGTTCCCAAAAAGTACAATTATGCATTTCGTAGCACTGAATTTAAACCATGTGTTTGGCACCATTTGTTAGTAAGACATAGACCTTTCTGAAGAATCTGCATGGGAGTTGATGATAGTGCCCAGCTTGCAATCATTTGCAAACTTAGACAGCCATAAACCTTCAGCATTTGTTTCCATTTCAGAGATACAGATGCCAAAAAGGAGGACACTTATCATGTGTCTCAGGCCTAACACCTTGCCTTGGAGACTCTGCTAGTGACTGGCCTCTTGATGGAAGTGGCCTCACCTGTTTTGACCTCCTAGGTCCTATGAGTGAGCCAGATGGCTATCCAGTGGGTGATAAAAGGGATTATATCTAAAACAGTGAGCTTGTCTATATTGCCTGGGTAGGGTATTGTATCAAAATCCTTTCCCAGGTCGAGGGAAGCACAGTCTTATCTTGATCCAGTTTTATTGTGACCCTCTCAAAAAAGTCTAGAAGGAAAATGGGCCAACTGTTCCAGGGTGTTGGTATTAACAAAGTTTAGGAATCACTGGGCTTGCACATTAGAAGTGGTGTAGGATTCCCAGTTTGTAGAAGGGTAGTTGAGATCTTCCATGAATATCATATTGGGTTGAATGGTGAGGGGCTTCAGTACATTGAGATAGATAGTATGGATTTCCTAAGACATGGAGGGAGACCTATAGGTTGCAAGGATATGGCACAAGACCCTGTTTCTGGTGAGTTGCACATGTATGAGTTCCTGTCTGGATGCGAGGTTGGTTTTAATACAGACTGAGACACCTCCACCTTTAGTTCCTCCCTGTGCAGTAGCTGGTCTAAAGGTGTGAAAGGCATTACAACTATAAGATCACCAATGACTAGGAAATTTGGCTGTGTGCTGGTTGACCTTAAGGGCTTAGCATTACAGGCAATGGATACAGTGTTACCCCTTTGGGATCAGCAGTTCCACAATAAATACATATTAACAGGTACTATATATAATATTAAAAATAAATTGGTATTCTAAGGTTATTTGCTATGGTTCTTGTTATTTTCTGCACACTGAATATTGTATTTTATGGCTAGAGTTGTATTAACACCATCAGACACTATTATAATATATCGATATGTCTGTTTTTTTCTCTCTGAAAGTTTGTCTTTTCTATGTACTATATATCTTAGAAAGGGACCTATTAGTTTGGGTACTATCCAGGTTTTCAAACTAAAAATAAATAAATACATAAATAAAGTTTAATAAAATATGTTTTGAAATACAATGCATTCAGTGCTGCCCGTGCCACTTTCATGTTTTTTTTTGCAAAAATACTGAAGATTTAATTAAAGCATGCAACATTTGCATTGTACAACACACTGTTATTTAGCAGCCACAAATGAATGTTGATTCATTAGTTGCCAAGAAACTGCTTACCCATTCGGCACCACATTGTTAAAATCAACTGTTTCCATTCACCAGAGGCAGTTCAACATAGCAGAACTACTTACTTCCCAAGCATTGCACACAAAGGCACTACTCAGTGCATACCAAAACCAAGTAAGAGCACTGCATTTGTTCATTTTTTAAAACCTACACAAAATCCTGTTGTAAATTTAAGTTACAATAATTTGTAAAGAACATAAATCGCACACACACACACTAAAATAAATGTTTGCTACTGGTATTCATATAATTGACTGATTAATGAGTCAAATTATCATGTTCTCAGCAAAGGTCTATACTAATGGAATAATTATCAATTAGAAAAAGGCACTTGCCTTTAACCTGGTTACTTCAATAAACGTATTCATAAAAACAGTTCAGTTACTTCTGAGTAATGAAAGCAAAGTTCATGTAAACAATAATAAATAATGCACGCATTCAGTATTTTATTTCACTGCTTGGCAACTGCAAACACTCACATTTTGAAAAGAAGCTTCAATTTCTTTGAAGAATGGAAATGTATATTTTGAAAAGAAACTTTAATCTATTTGATGAATGGAAATGGATGTTGTGTTGTGTCTTTCGGCTTTTTCCCGGTTAGGGGTCGCCACAGCGGAACTCTGGTCCGCTAATGATTGGCAGTAGATTTTTTTATGTGCCGAGTTGCCGGCCCTGACGCACAACCTTCAACGAAGGTACACCCATTCACGCATGTCTCCACACAGAAGACGCTCTAGCTGAGAATCGAACAAGACGTCTTACTGTGAGGCGACAACGCTACCACAGCACCACCACCGCAGTGTGATGAATGGAAATGTATATGTCAAGAAATACATTTGGAAAACTAATATTATATAAAATATTTATCAGTTATCTGGCTGAGCTTACATATTTATCTTAGTTGGTCTTAGAATTGAGCTATAATTTTTAAACTAATTTTTTGTGGGTTCTTAGCATGCACTGTTGTTTTACAGCGGTATCTAAATGTAAATTCACTCTATCTGTTCTGGCTGATGAAACATTGCTGTTCGAAACTCAAAGCAGAAAGCTGGGGGATAAAAGAATGCGTGTGACTCACTGGATTCCAGTATTATTAGCACACCTTTAGTTTTTATGCTCTTAATTTGTTCCAACTATCCTGTGTTGGTTCACTGAGCTGAGTTATAAAACATTACAGTGATAGTGATTCTAAATATAAGGAAAGGCATATTCATATATCAGTCTGGACTCCAAAATAACTTGTGGAATTGTCAAGTTGTCATGTCAAAGTGGCAAATATAAACAAGATGGCTGCATTTCAAATAGAAGACTTACAAACTTCATCGGTGTATAGTGGTCAGCAACAGAAGATCAGACTTGGAATGCCCTCCCCTTGACTGCTATTGAGTTACCTTTTCATTCCTATCTTCTGGGTCTATATTAAATCAGTGAACACTTAAAAAAGCGAACACTGATTTATCGACCCCATGTAAGTGAAAGCTTACAATCCCGAACACTCGGAACAGCGATTTTTTTTTTTCCCCAGGGAAAAAATCGCTGTTCCACAAAAAATAAAAATAACAACTTAAAACATTACATAAAGTTCATGCTTTCAACTTCGATCAAGAATCATTCGGATTGCGTCTTCGATTATATAATAGGGACCCTATCTTCCTACCTGCATATCACTGCGATATCTAGAAGTGTTAAACCACTTTATTTTACTTTAAAATCCGCATCATCTGAAACAAGGCTATACGTTACTTGAAAGCTTAAAATTCAATTCTCAGGCATCATCTTGGGGTTAGCACATTCGTTTTGCTGCTGATGAGAGAGGGACATTATTTCTTAGAATTTCTAGAAACTTCCAATCACTGACCCTTCTATCTAAGCAGGAGTGCCAGGTTGTAAGGCCATACTATTTTTTAGACCTATGGCACTACAGATGATGACAAGACAGAAAATTAAAATAATGAAAAAAAAAATGGATATGCCACTCGTTCCACCCTGACACTTTGCACCTACCTTACCTATACTTCTGCTGGTACTTCCGTGACTGGTCTGGTTTCTGTTTTGGTGGAAACCACTTCATTTTAATTTCTGAATTATAATGCTGTTTGTCTTGCTCTTGTGATAAACTGCCAAGCATGGCATTTACCATGAGAAGGCTACAACAATCCTGTGGATGGCTGCAACATCTGTAGCAAGTCTGGTCGCCAAAGATTCTGTGACTCACTTGGCATAATCTAGACTGGGATTAGTGCTACTGTTGTGTTTCCCATGAGAGAAGGAGCAAAGAGGCATTCACTCCTAGTTGTGAGAAGCTGTGGAGAGACCAACTTGGTAATGGCCAGGAATACCAGCAGGCAAAGTCTATCTTTTTTACTAAGTAGTGATAGATTATCTACCTTCTAGATTAACTTCAGAGGACTGACCTAAATACTTTATCCATTATTCTTAAGGGTCTGCTGTAGAAGTATTTTTCTAACCCCTGAATACTACACAAGCCTCAGTCTTCCACTACATGGCAACATGGCTCAGCAGTTCCTCTCATCTCATCTATGGTCAGTCTGATGACATTAGATGTATTAACACAGTGTAGCAACTGCCTTATACTTACTGAATTTTCATTGCTTATCAATTTTTCATTGCTTATCGATTGATAGTGCAATCTGTAGGAGAAATTTAAAGGTAAACTTACATCAGTTCACTGTTGGCAAGCATAATACCTCCACAACAGCAAATCAACCACAGCACACTACCAAGCTCATAAGTTATGATGAGGCTGTAAAGAAAAAGTTGCCGAAACATCCAAGAACACACCCTAAAATATCCTAGATTTCAGCACTCACACATAGTGCATCTCTATACAGCTTTCCTAAGAATCATCAGGAAAGGAAGCTTAAGCCCATAAGGCCCATTATGTTTTCACACAAGGAAATGTTTAGTATTGGGTGACATTATAGTTAGGCATACAGACTATGCACTTACCAGACTGAAAAAGAACAGTGTGTCTGAAAACTGCTTACCCTGTACCGGGATCTGTGGTATAACAAGGGCACTAAGGACCCTTAAATTAGACAACTACAAATACAATCTTGTGTTGACCCATGTGGGAGTGAATGACCTGATGTGCTTCACCCAGATGGACATACATACAGAGATATATAATGGAACTTAAAAATGCATGTGTTAGAGGAAGTAAAGACACTGGTTTTGAGTAGGAACTTTGCCTTCACAAAGACTGATGCCTAGATCCCAAGACAAGATAGCTGGATTTAACAATTGCCTACATAACTGTAATAATTCCAAGGCGGTCCAGTATGTGCAAGTCTGGTCTGAGATGAGAGCTAAGACTCCCTGTTTTGCCAGGGATGGCTTACACTTCTCATACTGGGATTTTGTATACTGACTAAAGCCTTTGCTGCTCTCATAGTGCCTTTTTAGGTAGAATTCCCACTACTGTTCATTCCTACATAACAGGCTCAAACTCAAATTTAGACAACATCATAGTGGCACTACTCAATGTTAGGAGGCTAAATAGAAATATGCCAGGCCTTGGGGGCTTCCTGCAACTCAAACACATTCATATTTGCATAGTTACTGAGCCATGGTTTCAGTGACTATCTGTATACCATGGTTTACTGCCTAGCCTGTCTTCAGACACTTTAGTAACTGTGGGGATGCATCTGTATTAGTTAAAAGTGCCTTTACCTCACATCAGTTTATCCATGACTTTAATTCTGAGCTCTTAGAGCTTGAAATCACCCTTTAAAAATCCAAGGCTTACCTTTTAGCTAGACATCAATCTAAACCAAACATCATGGAAATTACCTAAATACTAATGAGGTCTTAAATATCAAACCAAATGCGTTTTTGCTATGGGACTTCAAATACACAGGCATTGATTGCAACCCTTAACTCCTCTAAAAATAGTTATAGTCAGTTTTTCCTACACTTTACTAACACCAATTTGTTGGAGCAAACTGTAAGACTACCCATTATAGGTTGTTACATCTTTGAAAGAAACTAAAAAGCAATATTCACGATGAACGATAAGCCAAGTCCAACAAGTTAAAAGTTTTTATTCACTAGGTTAAAACAAACATGTATAAATCCACCATGAACGCCTTCATAAACCTTCCACTAGCATTTTCGTCATAGCAATTGACTTCATCAGATGACCAGCATGATTTAATTCCCTCAATTTATACTCCATCTCTATTATAATCTACCAATAAAATTACACCATTCATTAAAAAATAAATATCATTGGCTTATAATTAAAAAAGATTTAGAATATCAAAATGTGTTAAAACATGTTTAAATTATTATGTGAATATATAAAATAAACTGGTTATGCTAATCTAAAAAAACTCACTATGATGTTTTAAAATGTTAAAACTTCTGTTAAAATTACATAAAAACCAGAAAAACATCCAACTACTATACATATTCCAAATAAATGTGTACTATTAATGCCCTCTAGTGGTTATTCATTTCACCACATTCAAAGTTTTGCAGACCTTAGTTTCAGTAAAGGTATTATAGAAATACAGTCATTTAAACCAGGGGCTTTATCAGCTTCCAGAGTAACCTGCCACCAAAGTTCTCTAAATTCTATTTTTTCTTCCTAAAGCCCCCCTCTGATATCACTTTTTACTTGTTCTAAAACTATAAATTTAAATTTATAATTGGGACAAACTTTCGTATGTTTATATAAAGCATTGCTTTCCTTACCCACTGAAATTTCATATATATGTTCATAGATCCTTCTTTTCAGTTTCCTTTCAGTCTTTCCTACATAGAAGGATCTACAATTTTCACAAATAGCTAAATATACTATACCTTTTGAATCACAATTATAATATTCCCCACTGTTCACAAATCTTCTTCTACTTTCTAAATAAAGACTATCACTGTTTAAAATATAGGTACATTGGGTACAATGACCACATTTATATGTACCTATCCTATTCTTCTTGCATTCTGTCATATTTTTATTTTCTATCATAGATCTAATATTTTGGGAATTCTTGTAAATCACTTTCTGAGGTATACTAGCTAAATTTTTTATATCAGAAAGGGCCACAAATTTCCCCCATTCTTTTAGAAAAATATTCTTAACCATGCTATTCAATCCATTATATTCAAGTATTAGAGCTTGCTGAAATTCATCCCCTTCATGCTCCTTATTATTGTTATTGATAACATTGTTAAGGTCTTTTTTCTTATGAATGGGACAAAATTTGTCTAACCTCCCTTTTTCCACTTCCTTCTTTATCTGTATAATAAATTCCAATGGATAACCTCTCTCCAAAAAACATTTTTTCCAAAAATTCACATTCCTTACCAAAGTCTGCGTCTGAACTTGTCATTCGGCTACCTCGGACAAATTGACCCTTCACTATATTTCTTTTACAATGAAATGGGTGGGCATTTTCAAAATGTAAAAAAGAATTACAGAAAGTAGCCTTCCTAAATATTTTAGATTTTAAACTTTGTCCATCTTTGTAAATCTCCACATCCAGATATTGCACATTATATTCAGAAATGTTATAAGTAAATTTTAAAAAAATAGTTGTATTTCCCATATATTGCATAAATTCTGCAAATGTTTCTCTTCCAGCTACCCAAAAAAATAATATAATCATCCAAAAACCTTCTATATAGCATCCAACAGCTATTAAATTCAGAATTTAAAATGTATTTTTCTTCCCAATAAGCAAGAATTAAGTTTGCATAAGTAGGGGCGCAAGCTGCGCCCATTGCTACCCCCTGTATTTGTTGAAAAAAATTCCCCATTAAAGTGAATAAAGTTGTTTTTCAAAACAAGTTCCATTAGCCAAGTATTTATTAATTTATCATTCTGTGACAAAGAAGTATCTTCATACACTATTTCTTCAAACATTTTTGTAACTTCATTATATGGAATAGAAGAAAACAAATCAATAATGTCAATAGTAATAAATAATAAATGTTCATTATCTACATTATCCAGTATTTCTTTCAACAAATCCCAAGAATCCTTTAATATACACATCCTTTTCATCCATAAATTTTTAAATTTTTTATTGATAAATTTAGCTAATGGATAAGTTTTTGATCCCTCAGCCGAAACTATTGGTCTGAAAGGAGGGTCTTCTTCACTTTTGTGAGTCTTAGGAATACCAAATATCATGGGGGTTCTAGGTTTATCTACTTTCATATATTTAAAAGTATTATAATCTATTAATTCCTCATTCAACATATTTTGCAAACTTATATCTATTTTCTTATAGGCTATATTCATTTAATTTAGGGAAACTATTGAATATCTTGATTCGTCCCATAAGATGGTATTCATTTTACTTTCATATAAAATACTATCCATAATAACCACCCCACCCCTTTTATCAGGTTTCATCACTCTAATTTTCCTGTTATCCTTTATTTTATACATCAATTCACTTTCTTTCTTGCTTAAATTAGGCTTGTGCCATATTTTATTTCCTTGTTTCCTCACTTCAGATTCAATTATTTTCTCTACATTTTTTAATTGGGGGTGCAATGGGGGGGTTATATATGCTTTTTCATTTCAATTCCTTACTAACTTGAGCCTTATTATTGGGAAACATAATACTTAAGTTTACTTTCCTTAAAAAACTTTTTATATCCAGTATACTACTTGTTACATTCCCTTTTCTGTTAGGTATAAATTTAAGGCCTTTGGAAAATAAACCAAAATGTTCCTTTTCTATAACTAATTCACTAAAATTATAAATAGTAAAATTATTATATGTACATTTATGTTTGTCAATAACAATTTCATCACCACCATATGCAATGGGGTGGGGAGTCAATAATGTTTCCTCCTCCCCCCCCCTTAGAAAATTTTGCTGCTGAGGACCTTGTTTGTTTCTCAGTCTCTCGGACCTCCGTAAAAGTGGAACTGCTGTATTGTAATCCTGTCCACCCTCATCATAAATAAATACTTCACCATCATTACTGTCAAAGTTATTCTCCCTAACATTGTATTTATATCCATTATCATAGTTCGCATACCTTTTATTAGGCATGGGATAACATGTGTGACTCTCATACTCCTTGATATCCCTCTCCAGTTTTTTTATTTTCCTACTCACCAAATTGTCACATTTGATATATATATCTTTCCTAATATTATAATATTTTTCTTTTTCCTCTTTAATAGAGAAAATTAAGTCATCCTTAATATGCTGGTCTAACTCATCAATATCCTTTTGTATGGCTTCTTGACATTTTATATTGTCCTTCATAATTAATTTTAATACATTGATACCACATTTATTAAACACTTCTATAAGTTCCTTATGAAAGTCTGTACCCATAACAACATTGTTCGGAAATTTGAATACTCATAGTCCCTTTGGGACAATATCTCTCGAAATACATTCCTTCAGGTATTCATTTTCTATGTCTAACATTTTAAATTTATATATCAATTTAGAGAGTTTATCAATCTTATTTCTGTAAGTATCATTTAAACCCTCTCGTTTACCATTGCCATCAATTTTAAACACATATTTACCCCGTAACCAGTCAGTAGTCTCCTTATATTTGTTCATAAACACAGTACCTGAATTCATGCCCCTTTCGTCACAAACATTTTGTCCATTATTGAGGTTATTGCCTCCATTGAGGCCAAATCTTAACTCCAAATTTTTAAAAATAGCTGGGGTATTAGCGGCGTTAAAAGTACCTTCATTACATCCATTACTAAATCCACCAAGGTCGCCGGCTTCAGAAACTCCGCCGATAAGCTCTCCTTGTTTCCGGTTGTCAGTTCCGCTTGGCATTCCACCCTTTGGTTCTGGAGGAGCGCGATTGGATAACATTGCCGCATATCTCCACAAACGACTGACTGAGTAGAGTAAGTAGTTCAATCAGGGCTGTTAGTTGACCAATTAGTTTCCTTGTTTGCCCTGCTTCGTCCTGCCTATTTGGATCAAGAAGTGGCGAGCCATTCATCGTTCTTCCACAAAAATATACCAAAGAACCCAATAAGTGGATAATACTGCCAAAATATAACCCAAAGAAACTAAAAAGCAGTATTCACGATGAATGATAAGCCAAGTCCAACAAGTTAAAAGTTTTTATTCACTAGGTTAAAACAAACGTGTATAAATCCACCATGAACGCCTTCATAAACCTTCCACTAGCGTTTTCGTCATAACAATTGACTTCATCAAATGACCAGCATGATTTAATTCCCTCAACTTATACTCCATCTCTATTATAATCTACCAATAAAATTACACCATTCATTAAATAAATAAATATCATTGGCTTATAATTAAACAAGATTTAGAATATCAAAATGTGTTAAAACATGTTTAAATTATTATGTGAATATATAAAATAAACTGGTTATGCTAATCTAAAAAAACTCACTATGATGGTTTAAAATGTTAAAACTTCTGTTAAAATTACATAAAAACCAGAAAAACATCCAACTACTATACATATTTTGATATTCTACAGCTTTTTTAATTATAAGCCAATTATATTTATTTATTTAATGAATGGTGTAATTTTATTGGTAGATTATAATAGAGATGGAGTATAAATTGAGGGTATTAAATCATGCTGGTCATCTGATGAAGTCAATTGTTATGACGAAAACGCTAGTGGAAGGTTTATGAAGGCATTCATGGTGGAATTATACATGTTTGTTTTAACCTAGTGAATAAAAACTTTTAACTTGTTGGACTTGGCTTATCGTTCATCGTGAATACTGCTTTTTAGTTTCTTTGGGTTATATTTTGGCAGTATTATCCACTTATTTGGTTCTTTGGTATATTTTTGTGGAAAAACGATGGATGGCTTGCCACTTCCTGATCCAAAGAGGCAGGACGAAGCAGGGCAAATGAGGAAACTAATTGGTCAACTAACGGCCCTGATTGAACTACTTACTCCACTCAGCCAGTTGTTTGTGGAGATATGCGGCAATGTTATCCAATCGCGCTCCTCCAGAACCGAAGGGTGGAATGCTCGGAGTGGATCTGACAACCAGAAACAAGGAGAGCTTAATGGCGGAGTTTCTGAAGCTGGCGACCTTGGTGAATTTAGTAATGGATGGAAAGAAGGTACTTTTAACGCCGCTAATACCCCAGCTATTTTTAAAAATTTGGAGTCAAGATTTGGCCCCAATGGAGGCAATAACCTCAATAATGGACAACATTTTTGTGACGAAAGGGGCATGAATTCAGGTACTGTGTTTATGAACAAATATAAGGAGACTACTGACTGGTTATGGGGTAAATATGTGTTTAAAATTTATGGCAATGGTAAACGAGAGGGTTTAAATGATACTTACAGAAATAAGATTGATAAACTCTCTAAATTGATGTATAAATTTAAAATGTTAGACATAGAAAATGAATACCTGAAGGAATGTATATCGAGAGATATTGTCCCAAAGGGACTACGAGTATTCAGATTTCCGAACAATGTTGTTATGGGTACAGAATTTCATAAGGAACTTATAGAAGTGTTTAATAAATGTGGTATTGATGTATTAAAATTAATTATTAAGGACAATATATAATGTCAAGAAGCCATACAAAAGGATATTGATGAGTTAGACCAGCATATTAAGGATGATTTAATTTTCTCTATTAAAGAGGAAAAAGAAAAATATTATAATATTAGGAAAGATATAGATATCAAATGTGACAATTTGGTGATTAGCAAAATAAAAAAACTGGAAAGGGACATCAAGGAGTATGAGAGTCACACATGTTATCCCATGCCTAATAAAAGATATGCGAACTATGATAATGGATATAAATACAATGTTAAGGAGAATAACTTTGACAGTAATGATGGTGAAGTATTTATTTATGATGAGGGTGGACAGGATTATGATACAGCATTTCCACCTTTACGGAGGTCCGAGAGATTGAGAAACAAACATGGTCCTCAGCAGCAAAATTTTCTAGAGGGGGGGGAGGGGAAGGGGGAAACATTATTGACTCCCCACCCCATTGTATATGGTGGTGATGAAATTGTTATTGAAAAACATAAATATACATATAATAATTTTACTATTTATAATTTTAGTGAATTAGTTATAGAAAAGGAACATTTTGGTTTATTTTCCAAAGGCCTTAAATTTATACCTAACAGAAAAGGGGATGTAACAAGTAGTATACTGGACATAAAAGTTTTTTTAAGGAAAGTAAACTTAAGTAATATGTTTCCCAATAATAAGGCTCAAGTTAGTAAGGAATTTAAACAAAAAAGCATATATAACCCCCCATTGCACCCCCAATTAAAAATGTAGAGAAAATAATTGAATCTGAAGTGAGGAAACAAGGAAATAAAATATGGTACAAGCCTAATTTAAGCAAGAAAGAAAGTGAATTGATGTATAAAATAAAGGATAACAGGAAAATTAGAGTGATGAAACCTGATAAAGGGGGTGGGGTGGTTATTATGGATAGTATTTTATATGAAAGTAAAATGAATACCATCTTATGGGACAAATCAAGATGTTCAATAGTTTCCCTAAATGAAATGAATATAGCCTATAATAAAATAGATATAAGTTTGCAAAATATGTTGAATGAGGAATTAATAGATTATAATACTTTTAAATATTTGAAAGTAGATAAACCTAGAACCCCCATGATATTTGGTATTCCTAAGACTCACAAAAGTGAAGAAGACCCTCCTTTCAGACCGATAGTTTCGGCTGAGGGATCAAAAACTTATCCATTAGCTAAATTTATCGATAAAAAAAATTAAAAAAATTATGGATGAAAAAGATGTGTATATTAAAGGATTCTTGGGATTTGTTGAAAGAAATACCGGATAATGTTGATAATGAACATTTATTATTTATTACTATTGACATTATTGATTTGTTTTCTTTTATTCCATATAAAGAAGGTACAAAAATGTTTGAAGAAATAGTGTATGAAGATACTTCTTTGTCGCAGAATGATAAATTAATAAATACTTGGCTAATGGAACTTGTTTTGAAAAACAACTTTATTCACTTTAATGAGGAATTTTTTCAACAAATACAGGGGGTAGCAATGGGCGCAGCTTGCGCCCCTACTTATGCAAACTAAATGCTTGCTTATCGGGAAGAAAAATACATTTTAAATTCTGAATTTAATAGCTGTTGGATGCTATATAGAAGGTTTTTGGATGATATATTAATTTTTTGGGTAGCTGGAAGAGAAAAATTTGCAGAATTTATGCAATATATGGGAAATACAACAAATTTTTTAAAATTTACTTATACCATTTCTGAATATAATGTGCAATATCTGGATGTGGAGATTTACAAAGATGGACAAAGTTTAAAATCTAAAATATTTAGGAAGGCTACTTTCTGTAATTCTTTTTTACATTTTGAAAGTGCCCACCCGTTTCATTGTAAAAGAAATATAGCGAAGGGCCAATTTGTCCGAGGTAGCCGAATGACAAGTTCAGACGCAAACTTTGGTAAGGAATGTGAAATTTTGGAAAAAATATTTTTGGAGAGAGGTTATCCATTGGAATTTATTATACAGATAAAGAAGGAAGTGGAAAAAGGGAGGTTATCATTCATAAGAAGAAAGACCTTAACAATGTTATCAATAACAATAATAAGGAGCATGAAGGGGATGAATTTCAGCAAGCTCTAATACTTGAATATAATGGATTGAATAGCATGGTTAAGAATATTTTTCTAAAAGAATGGGGGAAATTTGTGGCCCTTTCTGATATAGAAAATTTAGCTAATTTACCTCAGAAAGTGATTTACAAGAATTCCCAAAATATTAGATCTATAATAGAAAATAAAAATAAGACAGAATGCAAGAAGAATAGGATAGGTACATATAAATGTGGTCATTGTACCCAATGTACCTATATTTTAAACAGTGATAGTCTTTATTTAGAAAGTAGAAGAAGATTTGTGAACAGTGGGGAATATTATAATTGTGATTCAAAAGGTATAGTATATTTAGCTATTTGTGAAAATTGTAGATCCATCTATGTAGGAAAGACTGAAAGGAAACTGAAAAGAAGGATCTACGAACATATATATGAAATTTCAGTGGGTAAGGAAAGCAATGCTTTATATAAACATATGAAAGTTTGTCCCAATTATAAATTTAAATTTATAGTTTTAGAACAAGTAAAAAGTGGTATCAGAGGGGGGCTTTGGGAAGAAAAAAATAGAATTTGGAGAACTTTGGTGGCAGGTTACTCTGGAAGCTGATAAAGCCCCCCGGTTTAAATGACTGTATTTCTATAATACCTTTACTGAAACTAAGGTCTGCAAAACTTTGAATGTGGTGAAATGAATAACCACTAGAGGGCATTAATAGTATACATTTATTTGGAATATGTATAGTAGTTGGATGTTTTTCTGGTGTTTATGTAATTTTAACAGAAGTTTTAACATTTTAAAACATCATAGTGAGTTTTTTTTAGATTAGCATAACTAGTTTATTTTATATATTCACATAATAATTTAAACATGTTTTAACACATTTTGATATTCTAAATCTTTTTTAATTATAAGCCAATGATATTTATTTATTTAATGAATGGTGTAATTTTTGGCAGATTATAATAGAGATGGAGTATAAATTGAGGGAATTAAATCATGCTGGTCATCTGATGAAGTCAATTGTTATGACGAAAACGCTAGTGGAAGGTTTATGAAGGTGTTCATGGTGGATTTATATGTGTTTGGTTTAACCTAATGAATAAAAACTTTTAACTTGTTGGACTTGGCTTATCGTTCATCGTGAATACTGCTTTTTAGTTTCTTTGGGTTATATTTTGGCAGTATTATCCACTTATTGGGTTCTTTGTTACATCTTTGACCAGGTCTTTACCAGCCAAGCTCCTGCTGGCACCCAGTCTTCCTCTCCTCATCCCTGATTAAATCTGTCCATAAGTTGGTCATCTTCTTAGTCATAACCTAATTGTACTACCATAGCAACAAATAATAACATCTTTAGAGACTCCTCCAAGGCAAAACAACTTCAGCTTGTAGAAGACATATGTAAAACATCCAGCAATCCCTAACAAATAAACCCAAATGAGAGAGCTATTACATTCACCTCTGACTTTTATTAGTACCGAAACAGATGCGTAGAAAGGTCAGTACTGGTATGTCTTAAATATAATATTAAATTCAGGAATAAATTTCTCTGTTGGCAGACCTATGTAAATGAAATGTATAACAAAAGAAGTAAAGTAATAAAAATTGCAAGAAATTCCCATTCCCCTCCTCAGGACTACAATGAAGCATGCCAGCAAAGAACATAATCTATATTTAGGTATTTAAAAAAAATAAGGAATAATGTCCAACAATGCATTGAGCTTATCCATAAAAGTATGACACACTCTAATCCCAAGGATATAGCCAATACACCAGAAGACAAATTTACTGCTAACTTTATCCTTCACGCCCAAATTGTTAACCCCACTACCCCTGAAAATGTTGTTTCTCCTGGAATCTTCTCTTGGAATAAGTCTTAGACTCCCTGTCAAAGGCTAAAAATAATACTTCCATGGGACCAGATAACATACTAGATTGCATTCTTATAAGTGACATGTATACACTATCTTAACCTCTACCTAAACTGTTCAACCTTATCCTTTCTTAAGGGTGTGTGTATGACACCTGTAGAACAGCTACTGTGACTCTCCTACACACACTCACACACATGGGTGTCCCTTCTACAGACCCAAGTAATTATAGGCCCATCAGTCACAAAAGTTTTATATTCAAAGTCATAGAATATAGTATAACAGGACTCATTTATGCAGACATAGATAACTTAATTGAGATACATCCCAATGAGTTTGGTTTTGTGAAGGGTAAATCATGCCCCCCCAAACTTAGTAAGCTTCTTTGAAAGGGTTACATGCTATGGACAGTGGACACTCTGCGCACACTGCCTATTTTGACCTGGTGAAGGCTTTTTGTATTATTCCCCATGCTGGAAATATCAAAAAATTAAACAAATGTAATGTAAACACCTACATTGTTCATTGGATTGCAAATTCATTATTCAGCAGATCTCAGGTTGTAAAAGTGGCTGAGACATTCTCTGAATGTAAAATTGTAATGAGTGGAGTGACATAGGGATCCATGCTATGCCCTCTCCTGTTTGGCATTTATTTTGTAGACATGTGGTTGACCAAGTTTGCTGTTGACTGCAACATGGGCTCTGTTATCCACTTATCTAATGATACTAAACAGCTACAGCAAGGGTTAGAATATGCATACATCTAGTGTACCAAAAATGTTCGAAAGTTAAATGCAAAAAATGCAGTGTACTAATGTTTGGCAAAAAAGATGCTTCCTCCTCATATGTTATAAATGGTACTTCTTTTCAGACAGGGATGGTCATAATCTTTCCACCATAGCAGGAAATCCTTCTATCTGGCTCAGTTAATTATTTTCAGGAGCCAAAGAAGTCATCCAACCCCTGTATGTTTCCCTTATCAGACCCATCATTAAATACAACACCCCCTTTGGTGTGTATAAAGCCAAGTGTATTGCTCAACCTGAAACACCCCAAAGACTTCTAAACAAAAAAATTAAAGGTCTTAAATCCATCAACTATCCTGAAATATTAGCACAACTCTCTTTATACTCAGTATCCTGTTAGCTGCTCCAAGGTGACTGTGCCTAGCTTTTCAAGCCATGCAAGACCTAGTCCTACTTGACTTCTTATTTCTTTGCAAAAGCAGTACTTCTACAAATGCATACACTACCCACGTAAATCTACACTAAAGCAAGACTTAAAAGGTTCCTAACACAGAGTATTCTCATCCTACGGAATAAGTTGCCATTACAGGTCAATGTACTATTCAGTAACCTTAAGGACTAGCCTTAATGACTGAATGGGTAGATACAAGTTTGCACAAGGCTTATCATGCAAGGCCCTGCTTGATTTGGGAGGTAAGAAGTATTAAGTGCTGGACAAGGATGGAATGGATTTTTAAGTCGGTCTACTTTGCTGTGGCTATGGATCTTATTGTCCCAGTGATATCTTGCCTTGTATTATTCTTATATTCCAATATTTCTTTTAAAGTAAAATAAGGGGAACTATATGGTGACCAGCTACAGCTTATGCAAGATTCTGTGATGAGGAATGACAAGTCTCCCAAATTGGTAAGGACATCCCTAATTAAAATGTAAAGCAGCACACTATCCCAGTATCCCATTTTTGTTTACCTGTAGTCCCAAATACCAGGAGTCGATGCTTGTCCCACCTGCATGCTTGAAATATCACTAGAAGCAGCGACACATTCTGTATTTCTTTCTTTCTTTTTTTGCTACTTGTGATTTGATTTCACCTTCTGTGGATTGGCTCCCCCTCTTCTTGACTGTATATAATACAAGTACATAATTTTTTGGGTGACTTTCTTCTTGTATAATTAGTACCTCACCCATACAGTATTAGTCATTGTCTCTGTTAGTGGAAAAAGGATTTACCAGAAGTGCCAGTGAGGTCTTACTTTCTATTTCTTTTTTTTAACACTTTACATGACTTTTGCATAGGTAGATCTACAGCACAAACAGAACAAGAGAGAGAATGAGTCAAGTGAGTGAGAACGGAGAAAGCATGGTCATATGATATTGATCAGATAGGTTTAAAGAAGCAACTCTAAAAGCCTGGTTTTGTTTCTTTCAGCCAAATCATTACTCTTTCACCTCTTGTTTCCCATAGCAACTCTGATAGATCTGAACAACTATTAAATTGCGCTGATTCTCTAAGTTTACTTTCATTTATTTTGCTGATTACGGACGTGTTGCTACATATAGTCTTCTCCCGTTTTCTGGATTCACCCGTTTCTTTTACTATCTGCAGTGCTTTTAACAGATTCACAGCATGTTTATACCGCTGTAGTTTTTTACTATTTGCTGGACCTATGGCACTACAACAATGACAAGCATGTAACCATTATACAGTCTGAACAAGTAGGACTTATTTATAGCAACATTACAGTTTAGTTTTAACTTTATCTGATGTGCTGCATTTTGTCTGCAGTCTGTGTTTTCCCCTTTTTTTGTGGAATTTCTTCTGGGACTCATTGTAATTTAGCACACGTTAAACCTGGCAGTTAATGAAAAGGTCAGGTAGGATTTTCTGTCTGTTCCCTGAGAAACCTTTCTGACTGCTGTATTATTTGCTGTTATTATACCAAACAACTGTATTCAGTACCACCATGGAACTAAACAACTTGTATACGTGTAGAATATCGTATGTGCCTGTAGATTAATATCTTCCGTTATAGGCTGCAGTCTGAGTAATGTTATATTCACTTGTCATATCGACACACACTTCACTCATACATTCTTTGACTATTACTACACAACTGTGGACAGAAATATATTTGTCATTAAACTATACCTGTTTATTGTTGTATTTCCGATATACCATTTATGGCTTCGGATTTGATGATGAGTATAATAAAGAATACAAAACTGTAAAACTACATCATTGTACACAATGAATTCAATAACTTCAAGGAAACATTCTTTTATGTATAATAAAGTAATCTTAAAAGTAAGATTTTTACCTACCTTGGCGCTAAAGGGGTCTAAAAAGAGGAAATAAAATAACAGGAAATATTGCCCTTTGCTGAGAAAATAGTATTATTTCTGTTATTTCAGTGTGGTTTAGATTATCTACTGAGTATATAATTCAGAAAAAAAAGACATTTTGAAAGATACACAATTGTTATGAACCGAATAAAAAAAAAGAACAAAAACAAAAAAAAACAGGGAGCCTAAATGACTGTTGAGGATATGTAGAGGGGTCTACCTGATAACACTGACAAGCGAAAACACCGACAACGAAATCACTGACTCCACAAAACCGAAAGTTCAAAAACACGAAACTTCACATACCCGACAAACCACAATCCCGACAATCAACAAACAAAACAAATCCTCTGTCCAAAAAGCACACACACAAGCACACTAAAAACCTTACAAACCTACACTAAACCTTACATATACAACTATCTATGCACTAACCTTAACCCAAACCCTAACTCTAGGGTCCGCCACTATCGCACACTCACCTAACCCACACCCTAACCCTAAGTCACTTAACCCGCCCCTAACCCTGCAGTCTGTCACTATCATACACTCACCTAATCCGCACCCTAATCCTAATGCACTTAATCCGCCCCTAACCCTAACTCCACACTTACCTTAACATGTCGGTGTTCTCAGCATCGGGATTTTCAACTGTCGATCATCTCCGTTGTCGATCTTCCGGTGTCTTTGTTCTTGTCGTCAGCATTTTGCAGTTTCGGTGTTATCAGGTAGACCCATGTAGAGACATAAAACCATATCTCTGAAACCATTTCAAATATTCTAGCAGATTTCTCAGATATCATGACCATCAACTCCAGAATGCAGCTCCTTACTGAAAACACAGGAGAAGAGCATACCTCTCAACTGCTTAGAACAATAAATCTGGACAAAACCTAAAATAATGGGGGGACAAAGGCCCAAAAATCGGGAAAGATACTGCTCTTAGAAAGTTGTAAGAATAACAGATGCTGTGTTAGCATGCATTTTCTGAAGGATATAAAGTCTGAAAGTCAAATGTGTGTCATTATTTTGTTACTTCATTCCTTTGTGATTTGCAAAAAAAAAGCAAACAAAAATGAAAAACAAAAACCACCAGTTTTATGAGGAACAGGCCAAAAATATGAAGCAAAAATCTAGACATTCTGCAAAAATCTGGATAGTTGAGAGACAAATTCTACAGGCACAACTAGTAGGTAAACATGCAGAACCATATGGTAAATCAATATATTCCGCATAAATGTCATAACAGTGAAAACTGAACATTTGTACTTATCATCATCATCATCATCAGCCCCCTTTTTCCCATTTTCTACACGGGTTCGGGGTATCATGTTAACTGTCACCATCTCTCTTGATTCAATGCCACACTCCTGCCTTCTTCGACACTTATGCCTGACTGTCGCAGATCTTCTTTCACACAATCCATCCACCTCTTTGCTGGATGTTCTCGCTTCCTCTTACCTTCTTCCTGTCTGTCTCAAATCTTCTTCACCAGATTGTATTCTGCTTTTCTGCACATGTTCAACCCACCATAATCTGTTCTCTTTGATATTTTCTGCAATTGGAGCTACTTTGGTTCTGCTCTTATATCCTCAATTCTTCGTCTGTCTCACAATGTGCATCCTACCACCCTTCTCAGGCATTTCATTTCCATCACCTCTAGCTTTCCCAACTGGTCTGCCTTTACTTCCCAGGTTTCCGTACCATACAGTAGTACTAGTAACACCACAGTTTTGTACACCTTACTTTTCAGCTTCTTTGGCATTCTCCTGTCATATACTACACCTGAGACTTTATTCCAATTGGCTGCAGCACCTCTGATTTTAGCTTTGACCTCTTAATTCAGACTTCCCTTTTCCTCAGCTACTTCTCCCAGGTACTTGAAGCTATTAACTTGTTCCACTATCTTCTCTTCTATCTCAATTCGCAGCTTCTTCTGATTTCCCCAGTTTGCTACCATTACCACTGTCTTATCTATCCATGTGCCTTCAGTTTTGCATTCCATTCCCTTATCCTTTGCTGAAGTTCTTGCTCAAAGTCTGCCTATAATGCCATATTGTCTGCATGCAGAAACTTTGTTGATCTGTTCTCTCCAACCTGTTTACTGATGTAGTCTGTCCCCAGTATGAACAGCAGTGCGCTCGTAGCTGAACCTTGGTGCACACCCACTCCCACTGGGAACCCTCTATGAGAGTAAACACTGTTTGTACTTGAGTCATTTTGTCCTTGTACATAGCCTGCACTAATTCTACCAATGTTTCTGGGACTTCAAACCACTGCAGTACTGCCCAACTCAGCTTTCTTGGGGCCTTGTCACATGCTTTCTCCAAGTCTAGGAATGCCCAGTTGGACTCTTTCCTCATCCTCATCTCTAGCTTCTTCTCAACTATCTGCCTCAATGCAAACATTGGATCAGTTGTGCTGCATCCTGATATGATTTCAAAGTGCTCATCTCCCATCCTACTTTCAATTATTCTATTATTTCTATTATTCTATTATTCTGCGTATTCATTTATCATTCACCGTCTACTGAAATTTCATGCAGTGTGACAGGAGTTTGACACCTCTGCACTGCCCACAGTTGTGGGTATCCCCTTTGTTCTTGTAGACTGGCACGAGTCTGCTTATTCTCCAGTGATCTGGAATACGCCTTTCTCTCTACACTGCTATGAGTACCCTCAGGAGCCATTTCTCCCCTGTCTCACCCAGCATCTTTATATCTGCTGTGACCTCATCTGAGCCCACTGCTTTCCCTGACTTCATTTTCTTTAGTGCTGTTCTTACTTCTTCTAGGGTGGGCTCCTCTTCTTCTCTCACTGTAGGTTGTGTCTGGGGCAGTACAGCCTCTGTGGAGTTTCTTCATTCAGAAACTGCTAGAAGTATACCTTCCATCTATCTTTGATGTTCTCAGGCCATGTGTTGGCTACTATCAAGTCATTTGCCAGACAGAAGTCTAAAATGCCCTCTTTCTTTATTCCTGTTGCCCCACCCATATGGCCCCATGCAGTCCTCATATCCTGTTTTGCCTGTCCAGATATCTGCATTCAAGTCACCCATTATCAACACCAATTCATGGTGTCCTGATTTATCTAGTAGATCCTCTGCAACTGCTGCATGAATGCACTCTTTTCCTCACTATCCAAATCCTGCTGTGGGGCATATGCTGAGATTATGAATACTGCACTATCATTCAGCTGGAGTCTGATTGCCATGAATCTGTCACTGATTCTGATGATTTCTCTTACTGCCTTCTGAAGCCTGTCTCTCACCACAATTCCCACACCATTTCTAGCCTGTCCTCCTCCTGAGTAGTAGACTCTGGATCCCAAGTCAAGTGTCTTTGCTGCACTAGCCTTCCATCTTGTCTCGAGGAAGCTGAACATCCTATGTATCCAATCCAGTGAACCTACATCGAGTGTAGCAATTCTTAGTTCATGTTTGGCAGTTGATTGGCTTTACATCCAGCTTTTGCTCAACAGAGCTATCCCAGGTAACCCAGGCTGGGCAACTGGACACCGGCTGGCCAGTAGCTTATTGACCCAGCATTATGGCAGGCACACACTGGCCAGTAGGGGCACATACACCCCTCCCACCATGGGTCCCTGGCGTAAGTTGGAGTAGGCCGGGTCCCCATTTTGGCTACATTAGTCAACATGACCGAATCACCTAGAGCCATATTTTACACCGTTGAGTGACTAGCCCTGCCACGGCACACAATCTGTGATCCGTGTTCTCCTATCTTAAAGGGACACTATCTCAACTGAAATTTCAGCTACCTGCTTCGGACCGAGATCTAAACATTGCCAATTGCCCTCCCACTTTGTGACATCACTTTTGATGTGCTGGACAAGCCCACCCATGTTATCAGGTTTCTTTAAAAGTTTTCTTTATTCCCTGTCCCAGGTATGCTTTTGTCCGGTAGAATGAAAACGTCTGCTATGTGGTTCCGTGCAGGGTTGCAATCACTGTTATATCCTGCATAGCGTCTTTTCCAGACTGAAAGTAACACTTTTAATTATTTACAAATGTAATGTAATTTCAGTTGTTTAAAATATGTGCTGTTGCAGTAGTGTATACTTTAGAAAGTGCAACGGGCAAGAGAGGGAGATGCCATTGGAATGTAATGCAGTTTCATTACTGATGTTGTGTTTACTATTTTTAAGTTAATAGTTCAGTTGATCTTCACTTCAAAAGTACTTTCCTGCTCATTTAATTTTACAAAGTGATAAGGTGTAGTTATTACATACTAGAATTTACAGTCTGTGCCGATGTCTAAATGCTGCTTTATAAATGCGGTATGCCGCTTTGTAAATGCCGGTTTGTAAGTGGCAGTATATAATGAAATAACTGAACTTGCAGTTACAATTGGTTTTATTTTTGGACGAAATGGGTTTTTAATGTATTTCTATACATCCATTTTATGAAATTAGGGAAGTGGTGGATATTTATGGGTGTTGAGTTAAGAATTACTGCTTTCAGTATTTATTTTTTTAACTGATAACTGATAGTAAGATTCTGGGATTGGTTGTAGGTGGGCATGTGGACTTCTTACACACCTTTTAATAGGGTTGCTTGCTGTTTTTGTAATTTATTCTGAGGAAGTTCCATGTATAATTTATCGGAACAAAACACTTAATAAATTCTTAGACTTTTACCAACTTTTTTTTTTTATTGTTTTAGATTTAACATTGTAGATTTTTGGACTACACCTCCCATATTGTTAATGCTAGTGGTGTACTATTTTCCATAGCAGTGATTTTTCATTGCATCTGACTATTATAAAATATGAAAGTGCTGCATTTTATCTTTATGTAGACTCTCTCCAAAGTTGCCCATTAGTACTGCCTCTGTGATGCAGAGGGACAGAACCCTGACTGTGCCCCAAGCAGCCTAAATTAAACTAGTACCCTGGCTACTAGAGAAAGCTGCTAGGAGGAATGGAAGGGAGCAGTCTCAGCTGGATTACCCATCCAAGTGGGGTGGAGGTGGTCTGGCTCCCTGTGCTACTGCCACCTACCTGATGCCCAAATTGATTCTGTAGCAGCACCAGGAAGATACCTGGGAAAAGGTGATTCACCTTTGACTAGCCAAAAGACACTGCAGCAAGAGTTCCATTAGTGTGTAGAAACATGTACATAACTTAGAGATCTGCACTGCAAGGCTCTGCTTTTTCAGATGTTTTTTGCTTCAGATGGGGAGAGGGTTAGAACACAACACTCACCTAGTTTATGGCCCACCACTTGCTGACTTTTAACCCCCAATAACTCAATGGGGACACTGATAGCTGGCAGACAGGGGAAGCAAAAAATAAAGTAAAAATAAAATGAACAAGATGACCATTAGTTTTAACCTGATGTGAAAAAGGAGCCTATGAAGCACTTACATGAAAAATTCAAAAGCATATTATGATAGAAAATATACAATAGTTTAGGTTACACTGCTGCTTTCCTTAACAAAATTCTGTTTGCAGCTGACACCACGTTTTATGCTGTATGATTACTGCCTGTTTTCAATCATTTTTCTGATGAGTACCAGTCTTTGCCACTGTCATGTAGTAGATAGCTATGAGACATTTAGGCTCTTGTTATAACTGGGTAATGTAATACAGCCTTGCCAAATAATTCTGATGCATCATCACAGTGAGACCTGACAGGTAAGTCTATTGAAGAAGATTAATATCGACATATGATACGAGACAAAGAGGCTGGAATCTGTTAAGCTGTGTTTCTGCCATCCCACTCTAGATGTACAGGAAGCCTTTACCTTATTAGCCTTTACATACACGGCTGACAAAATGGTGCCCGTTGCCATCTAACGAGGCGTACTTCCAAAGGCAGTTCCATGATGTTAACGAGCTGGTGGTCTTTGGCCTACCAAGTCTGCTCGACTGCTACAGTTGGCACTGCTTATTATTTTTTTTAATAATGTAAGCCCACTAGGCGTATCAGCCTTTTCTGGGAGTACAGTTTGGTTAAATTACTATCTCAGAATTACACGGTGCACATATGTAGACTTTGACTTAGACCCAGGATCGCAGGCTCATGCGCGCTTATACCCTTAACTCTTTGATATGTTGCAGTAAGTATACAAAGTTACAGTCTTCTTCTCCCTTATGTTGATTTATCCCAGAATCCTTAAAAAGCCATTTTTCCCATTCACCTTACCATGATGCTAATCCCTTATTGTACATTCCCAGTCAACGTGAGTTCCCTCTCTCTGTAAGGCTTACAGAATTCAGCAGACAGTCCAGATGAAGCCCCACTGGTACCCTATATAATAGGGAGAGTGCATCAGTATCTATAGATATTTATGCCCCTTCTGGCGATGCTCATTAAATGTAGAGGACACTCGTGATCTCAAACTGCACAATTCAGCCTGGAGTGACCGTAACTCACAAATGTTTTTTGGCCCTGTTCAACATAATGGTATTCCTCCTAACACATCCATCATCATTTAAATTCCCCTAATAGACTGCATGATGTTTAACTTTTCTGCTCTGAAGCCTTATCACCATCTTTCTACCCATCCTGCCAGACTTGTTAACTGAGGTTGAAAACTGGCTCTACAGCTTTAATGATTGCTCCCGTCTTAGACTTTATATTCTAGTCTCAATCTGAAACAAATATGCTGATCAAGGTCCTTTTCAGCATTGAATCAAGTTGTACCTCATTTGTCACTAACGTTTTGCTTGACAGTTTCTATGAACTTCTAGTTTTTGCCTCATATCAGCTAACCAGCAGTCTGCTTACATCATCATTCTGCTCATAATCCTTAGTTTTCTCATGTACCTTATGTGAGACACGTTGTCAAAGACCTAATAATGCCCAAAAAACACTACATGTACTTGATTTTTTTTTGCAATCTTTGAGTTACAGGACTAGATCTTTTGACCTTTTCCATAAGAATCCTTGCTGCTGCTGATTTGATAACCAATTTGCATACAGGGGGTTGTCTGGCTTATACTGTAGATTTCTTTCCTTCAGCTGTCCTAGCGTGGTGGTAAGACTAACTGGGCACTAATTACATGGCTCCTTCAAAAGTCATCCTTTGTGGAAATAACGTAAAATGACTACCCTTTCACTGTCTGGCTTTCTGGTACCAGTTCATTCTCCAAGCTTCTGACTGTGGTTCACTTAACACATCTGAAAAATGCTCATAGAAGGCTATCAGATCCTCAATATAAGGCTGACTGCTACAGAATTGTTCCTTATCCATGGAATTAGCCGCAGGCAGACATCCATCCTTCCGGCCTGACCTCACAACTTTCAGATGTTCTTATGGGGGAGTTGAACTCCTGCCACTTTGCAGGATGTAGCATAAGGTTCGGCTAAAAGGGAGAACAGCCTACACTACCTTCAGCCTTTTTTCTGCAAGAATCATTAGCCTTCAGTTTTTTAATCTGTCTCTATCCATCAGTCCCATCCATGTGACTTTGCCAGAATGACAAGTTCCCAGTCTGTGAACTTTTTTATATCTCTGGTTTGTACTGATCAGTAATTCTGTGTTAGTGACATTTAACTCAGTCTTGTCTATTTTTACAGAGATTGTTTCTGAGGTCCATGACATTCCCAGAACAGGTCACTAATAAGTATACCTGTTGAAGAAAATTCTAAGGATTGTCATTTGTAGTACCTGTTTTGCCTGTTGATGGTGGTGGTGAGGATTTATCTAGTTTCTGAGCACTATGCAACTTAAAAAAGACTCTACTCTGAAGGGCTCATAAACTTTAGAATTTCTTAGAACAAAAAATGTTTTTTGACTCTGGTAGAGCCACCCGCCCCTCTTGCAGCCAGAGATCCATCAACTAGAACCCAAACAACTAGAAGATTCCACTGAAAACTAGTGCACATTCAAAAAGATGGTGAACGAAATAAATTAGCGATAAAAGAACCAATGAGCAAAGAGTATGGGGCTGCAGTGAAGTCATCAGTTTTGCAGAGCCTAAGATGATTGGCCTCGATGAGGCATCACTTCATCTGATCATGATCCTACTTCCTCCTGCAATTACATCTTCATTGGGTTTAGCCCTTTTAGTAGCAGACAGAATTATATTATCTTTTAACTTTAGGCAGAGCTTCATAAGAATCACTGCAATGCCCAGACTGGAAGCCATTTCTGAGGTATCATTACCATCTCTTCACAGTCCCAGTTTACATTTCTCTCATCAGTATATCTCTTCCATTTAAGTGCACATGGCACCATACATCCCAGCAAGGCTACCTTTAACTGAATATATATATGACCAGCAGATAGGCATCCCATTTTGTCACCCAAGGAATGGACATCCAAAGAATGGATATCAATTTTGTTGATACCCACTCTAGCCTGTGCCTAACTGGATTACTGGAGAATCACAAATGGGTACATGGCTGATTGGAACAGGATAAACCCTTGAATGTCTTAGATTTCAACCTCTGGAATGGCTATACCATCTGTAAGAAAGAGGGATTTCCCCTTATCAAAACATTGGACCTATGAACCGCATCACTATGGATTCTGAGGTAGATGAGAAGCATTTAGTCCAGTTGTCACACTATTTGGCTATGATATTGATGATGATGGTCCCTAAGAAACCAGACTGGTTCAAGTATCCTGTAGCTACTTGTATAAAAGAACCCAATAGTGGACCTCACAATAAATTTCCTAAATGCAGCTAGGGAGGTATACGCAGTGTACAGGTCACAAGTCTGTGTTCAGTAGGTTAAATCTTTTTCATCCATTTCAGAATCCAGAATGACCTGATTAATAGGTTCATGGGTTTAGTGATGGGGTAGGAGAATCCTTTTCGTAATGGAAGGACCGGTGACAGTGACAAGAAGATAAGAGGTGTTGGACCAGTTGGGTAAAAAAGTATATCCTGCACTCTATTAGAACCAGTCACTGCAAGATATACAAGATAAAACACCAGAGTAACATTCATAAATAAACTGAAGACATGGCTACCATGGCGACTGATAAGGCCCTTAGAGACAGAATTAGCCAGCTGATTCAAAATGCTTCTAAGGTGAAGAAGCATGCAAATGAATGTAGATATGATGTCACTGAGAGCAGGAGTGTGTGTGGGGGGCTTAAAGGGACACTATCTCAACTGAAATTTCAGCTACCTGCTTCGGACCGAGATCTAAACATTGCCAATTGCCCTCCCACTTTGTGACATCACTTTTGATGTGCTGGACAAGCCCACCCACGTTATCAGGTTTCTTTAAAAGTTTTCTTTATTCCCTGTCCCAGGTATGCTTTTGTCCGGTAGAATGAAAACTTCTGCTATGTGGTTCCGTGCAGGGTTGCAATCACTGTTATATCCTGCATAGCGTCTTTTCCAGACTGAAAGTAACACTTTTAATTATTTACAAATGTAATGTAATTTCAGTTGTTTAAAATATGTGCTGTTGCAGTAGTGTATACTTTAGAAAGGGCAACGGGCAAGAGAGGGAGATACCATTGGAATGTAATGCAGTTTCGTTACTGATGTTGTGTTTACTATTTTTAAGTTAATAGTTCAGTTGATCTTCACTTCAAAAGTACTTTCCTGCTCATTTAATTTTACAAAGTGGTAAGGTGTAGCTATTGCATACTAGAATTTACAGTCTGTGCCGATGTCTAAATGCCGCTTTATAAATGCGGTATGCCACTTTGTAAATGCCGGTTTGTAAGTGGCAGTATATAATGAAATAACTGAACTTGCAATTGCAATAATTTTTTAAACATTTTGTGCATAGTAAATCTAGTAGTTCTTTGCAGCTTGCTCAGACAGTAAGGTTAATTTTTCATCACTGTTATACTGATCGCTAAGTTCTTTGTAATTCATTGTCTGTACTGCAGGAAGTAACAATTTCTGCAACGTGCCAGTATATGCCCCCTCTTGATTTTGCATGTGTTTTTTGCTGTCATATTCTGCAGAGTACATGAGAGAATGCTGGATTACCAGTCCCATCCAGGGAAAAATTACACTAATATAATTTTGCTGCTGTTGTGTATTTTTTTTTCCATTCTGTAAATTGCTTTGTAAGGTGAAATACTCTGGTCAATGATAAGGATCAGAGAGTACTGCCTCCATTGGTGTTCTCTGCCTACATGCTATATTTATCAGATCTAGTCATTTTGGGTTTCTTTTAAGTTGCTTTGGCTATTGTCAGTGAAGAGTATGTTGTGCACAAGTAAAAAAAAAAAAAAAAAAAAAAAAAACAGTAAAGAAAACATTATGTGAACCCGGACATGGTCTCCACAAATGCAATAATAATGCAGTTAAATTCAATAGTAATTGTTTTTAGCTTATCTTTAGCTTATCTTTTCATGATTAGCTATTTCCACTAGGTTATTTATTTTTATTTTTTTTTTATTTTATTTTTTTCCAGGAGAGAATGGCATTTATCCAGTTTGGCACAGGATAACTTCCCCTACCATTTTTGATACGTGCCATGGGATATTTTATATCCACCTGATACAACCAACTCAAGCAGGTATGACCTTGGTCTAACATGTCATCGGAAGGATGACACACTCAGTGGTTCAACCCCCTCCCCCTTTTTTTCAGGGGGAGAATGACATTTATCCAGTTTGGCACAAGATAACTTCCCCTACCTTTTTTGATGCGTGCCATGAGATATTTTATATCCACCTGATACAACCAACTCAAGCAGGTATGACCTTGGTCTAACATGTCATCAGAAGGATGGCACACTCAGTAGTGCAACCCCCCCCCCTTTTTCAGGGGGAGAATGACATTTATCCAGTTTGGCACAGGATAACTTCCCCTACCTTTTTTGATATGTTCCATGGGATATTTTATATCCACCTGATACAACCAACTCAAGCAGATATGGCCTTAGTCTAACATGTCATCTGAAGGATGGCACATTCAAGAGTGCACCCCCCCCCCCAAACCAGTGCTGCATTGCATGGCATGGGAATAGATCCCACAGCCTTCTGGTCTTCCTTCCAGAACCAAAGGTGCAGATGCTACTTCCTGTGCCACTGACCACTTGTATTCATCGTGACTAAATGCACCAACTCTTTTCTTCAGATTTACTTTCCATGAATTAGCTGCTTGCAATGATATACACTCAAGTTAAAAAAAATGATCATACAAAACACACTGGTCTTGGGCAGCCCCCATGAAATCAGTTTGAAAGAGACCCATTCATGCAGCATATATCACTTGACTGACTGAATGACCCTACCTACTGGCTTTTGTCCTTGAATCACATATCTGAGGCTGTAATTGTTGTGGATGTATGCATGATTGTGCATCTCTTTTCTGATATGTGCTAGCAGTAACCATGCCCCTGCCCAAATACCAGCCATATGCATTACTTTAGAAAAGACATTTCTTCAGGATAATACTATACAAGGCACTTGGACACATAAGGACACACACAACACTAAAAATTTTCCCCTTGCACAGCCCTTATTCTAACCCTAACAAGCAAACACGCACATAGACACACCAACCCCCAAAACTAACCCATTTAGCTACATAAAACACATTTGTAGCTGCTTTCCACTCAAAATCACACATGCACAACATAAACCATCCCCTTAGCTAGTAACACTAACCAGCAAACACATTCCTACCCCAAAACCGATCCACTTGCCTGTTTTGGAAAAAAAGATATCTTCTCAGCAACACTCACATTTGGAAAACTGCATGTTCAGTAAAAACACTAAGCAATTCACTTTGTCAAGCAAAGAACATTTGCCCATGAGAACTGCAAACATGTTTAGGCACCCTTTTGTACCTGGTAGACTAAATGCTAATAGACTGGAAATGTGTAGCAGTGGATTGCCGTGCTAGCAATCATCCAGACACACATCTTCATGCATTTCACAATATTTCTACTTCTGCATTACAGAGCTATATTTTATTTATGTATTTATTTCACATTTGTTAACTGGGTTAGTCCAACTGAGTTTGCAAACAAACCCATTTTCAGTGGAGACCCGAGGGGAAAAGCCCCAGAAAACATAAGTAAAGATAAAGTGACAATATACAAATAACAATCACAATACAAAATAATTGTAAAACAGAAAAGGTTATTAACTATTTGCATTGCATTGATAGTAAGCAACCCATTTTCAGTGGAGACCCAAGGGGAAAGAGCCCCAAGCAAACATAAGCAAAGATAAACCAACAGCACAAAAAATAAGTGCAAATACGAAATTATAAAGAGAAAAACAAAAGAAAAAATGATGAACATTAAGAGTTGCACTGATAGCAGAGGTCTAAAATTTGCTACATATGAGAGTAAAAACAAAAGGATAATAGTTCAAAAAAGGACAATGTCTAGACATTGATAGGAAGTGGGGGAAAAAGAATATTGTGGGGAATGAGAGGGGGAGAGAAGGAGGGGGCTATGGTCAAGCTATAGTAGTAGAGCTGAGGGTTTAGGAGGTTAGTTTAAGCAGAAGTTAGATATAGGTTCATAGGTTCATAGGTTCATACTAGGCTATCTGCCCTAGGGCATTTATAAGCCTAGCCAGAGTGTGTTTGGCTTTCGCCACCCATTTTAAATTAATTTTGCTATGCCCTTTTTCGAGGTTAGTATACTGTGCCTCTGTCTAACAGTGACACAGAAGTGATACCCGGGGTAAACCTACTTTCTCCCATCCACTCATCAAGATTCCTATTGAAGAGAGTCAATGAGGGACTCTGTCTAACCTGGACTGGGATTTTATTCCAGAGTGAAGGGAGCCTCTGGGTTATGAATCTGTCCCTCCAGCATGTCCTATTTATTTCAGTGCTGAGGTTCAAGCCTCTCGAGCGCATAGCTCGATGGGATTTGGATTTTCTGAGGTGCAGCATGTCCATTAATTCTGGGTTGGACATGGCTTTATACGTCAGGCACAGATTGCCTCTGAGCAGGCGGTATGCCACTGATTAGAGCTGGAGTTTCTTTAACCGGGCAGCATATGGCATCTGTTTGAGCCCTTTGATCCTCTTGGTGAGGTACTTTTGGGGTCTTTCCAGTTGCTGCAGGTGTCTGGTAAAGTACATCCCAAAAGGGGCATTGTACTCAATTATGGGCCTGATGAGGGATGAGTAAAGAGGCACGATGACCTCCCCTGATCTAGATGTGAATCCCTTCATGATTAGGTGGGCTATATAAAATGTTTTTCTAACCACTTTGGCCACGTGGTTGTCAAATGAGAGATTGCTATCAACTTGGGTCCCCAGGTCCCTAATTACTTCTTCCATACTTAATGGATTACCACTTATGTGGTAATTTGTGGGCACTTTGTTTTTGCCAAAGGGGATGACTATACACTTTTTGGCGTTAAGCTTGAGGCCATGGCTCTGGCACCAGTTGTCTGTTTCTATGAGGCCCTTTTGGAGGATGCTTGTGTCGGCTGGAGAGTCGATTATGGCACCCAGTTTGCAGTCATCTACAAACTTGGTCAGCCACAGTCCTTCCGTGTTGGCCTGTACCTCTGAGAAATATATACCGAACAAGAGAGGTCCCAGGACTGAGCCTTGTGGGACACCACTTGTAACTGGTTTGGAGTCTGACATGGCTCCAGCAATTCTAACCATGTGGGTTCTGTCCTTGAGCCAGTTTGCAACCCATCTAGTGACATAGGGGTTTATATTTAAGCTGGTGAGCTTATCTATAATGCCTGAGTGGGGTATTGTATCGAAGGCTTTTGTGAGGTACAGGTAGGCTGTATGGACCACCTTCCCCTCGTCAATGGCCTTGGTGACTGTTTCAAAGAAATTGACTAGGTTTAAGAGGCAGGATCTGCCTTTAACAAAGCCAAACTGGGTAGGCTCCAGTGTCTGTAGGTCCCAAATATCTTTATTTATAAGGTCCATGATGATCCTTTCCATAGCTTTGCAGACCAAGCTAGTCAGGCTTATGGGGCGATAGTTTCCAGGATCCATTGAGGCACCACCTTTGTGGAGAAGGACCACAATTGCTGTACGCCACTCTTTGGGTACATATCCTGTAGTAAGGCTGAGATTGAACAGTAGTTTTATGTTTGGGTTTAGCTCTTCTTGGAGTTCATGTAGGACGCAGCCCGGGACACCGTCTGGTCCCATTGATGCTGTGTTTTTTGCTTTGGAGAGGGCGGCTCTTACCTGAGCATCTGAGATGTCAGGGGGGCAGCACTCTGCTGGGATAGATATTTGCTCTTTTGGTGGGGGGGGGGGGGTTTGCGCTGAACCTGTCAGCTAGGATGTTGGCAATGTCTGTGGGTTCGGTGTATTTTTTGTCATTTTGGACTAACTCTGAGCATATCTGGGAATTCCCACCCAGGTTGCTAACATAACTAAAGAAAGCCTTGTGATTATCCTTAGTGTCCTGTGCAATTTTTCTCTCAAAGCTGGCCTTAGACGATTTTATGAGTGCCCGTAGTTTTTTGCTAATACTGATCAGAGATGCCTTCCCTTTTTGTGATTTTGCTCTATCATGTAGTAGCTTCCTCCTTCTATTGTATAGTTTGTTTATGGCTGGGGTCCACCAGACAGGACGCCTGCCTTTGGAGGATTGGGTCTTGGTTTTATTTGGGATTGCATGATCCATGCATTCCTGAAGGTGTTCATAGAATGCATTTATAAAGGATTCTGCGGTCTGGGCCGTATTTTCCACAGGCCCGGGGGCTTTGAAGGATTCCACCTCGGTTTTGAGGAATGTGAAATTTGCTTTAGAGAAGTTTTTCACTGTGGTTTTCTGGGCAGGGAGTGGGGTCGGGATGTGAATATCCAGTGAGATTAGTTTATGGTCTGATCTTACCAGTGAGGGATACACTTCTGGTCTGGAGCATAGAGTCCCCATGTTGGTGATGATCAGGTCCAGTATGTTTTCCCCTCTTGTGGGAGTGGTAACAAGTTGTTCCATAGCATTTGAGTTTATAAATTCTAGGAACCGTTGGGCTAGGGTGTTGGAGCTAGAGTAATTCTCCCAGTCTATGTTTGGGTAGTTGAAGTCGCCCAATATAATGGTGTTTGAAGAGACCTTGATATTTTACAGTGTTCTCAGGAAGGCTGAGTGGAGTTCCTGGGTTTGGGAGGGTGGTCTGTAGCAGGCTATAAACTGGAAGGCAGTTTTACCCACTGTTAGTTGCACATGGATAGTCTCTGATGCTTCGTGCTGTGCCACCGAACTGGAGGTGTGGGTATCTTTGACGAATATTGATACTCCCCCTCCTTTTGTGGTTCGGTCCAAGTTTTGGGGCCAAAAAGCATGGTATGAGGTATAACCTGGTAGTGCTGCAGTGCTCTTGGGAACCTGGAACCAGGTTTCTGTTACTGCACAGATATCGATGTTCTCCATGCTAAGGAGAGTTTTGAGTGCATGCATCTTGAGGTTTAGACTTCTGGCATTGAGTAGCACTACTCTTAGTTTCTTATCCCTTGTGATACCTATGGAGGTGGGTTTGTCTTTTGAGCCTTGCCTAAAAAAGGCACTATGGGGGTAGCAAGAGCCTTTGCCAATATCCGAAAGCCTAGGGGTGATAGGTGCAAGCCATCCCTAGTGAAGCATCGTGGCTTGTCGAGCATGTCATCCCAGGCTGACAGGCATTGGATCCCCTTTGAATGACATCGATACTTAAGCCAATTGTTGAAATTGATCTTCTTATCTTCATATTGTGGCATCATTCTTGGTGAGGGTAAGATGCTACTCAAGGTCAGGGTCATACCGACCTGGGCTACATGCTCAGAGAGCTCCTCTATGTCTCTTCATGTAGTCCAGGGAGGTACATCTCAGGCCATTCACACCAGCATGGACAATGACTGAGTCATATTTGTACTTGCCTTGGCGTGACCTGAGTGCTTGTGTTATGTGGCGGATCCTAGCGCCTAACAGGCAGCTCACCGTGACCTTCTCCTTGTTCAGCCTGGTGAATGGGACGTCAGTGTGCCTGACGATAGAGTCACCTATTGCAAGTGTATCAGGTGTGTTGTTTAGCCTTAAGGGCTGTGACTGTTCGGCACACTGGCTTTGTGAGCTATGTGTTGCACGTGTTTTGTTTTGGGGTAGTGGTTGCTTGGGTATCTGCTTTGGTGGTCTCTGCTGCTTAGGCAGATTTTTATTTAGAGCCTCTGAGTATGTTTTTGTGTGTTTATGTGTTTGGTTTGCTGTCGTGGTAGGTCTATGTGAGACTGGAATTGTAGTGAGTGTGGTTTCCTTTTCCTCCTGACTGGTTACGCCAGTACTGAGTTGAGAGAGCTTTGCCTCCAGTTTGGCTATATGGTTGCATCTCTCACATGTGTTGGAATTTGTTGGGAGGAGGAGAGGGTTGTCTGTGTACATGAGGCAGTTGTAACATTGCCTCAAGATTCCCAGATTCACCAGTTGGACCGGAGAGGAGAGTGACAACTGACCTTTGGACATGCTAGAATAGTATTGGGAATTCCTTTATAATTGAAAAAAGGGCCAATGGGGAACAAGGTACTCAAGGGGAGTTTGTGAGGGTGTAGTGCTTTTAATTTTTTAGTGCTGACTTATATAATTGCTTTAGTGAGCAAGTGCCAGGTAACTTAAATGCAATATGCTACAGGTAACTTAAATGCAAAAAACGACAAACAGTAACTTTCATTCAAGTGAAACAAGGAAATAAGTATAGTAAGCAATGCAGAAATCAACAGGGATCCACAGAAGTGCTGAAAAGCCGTGTTTTAGGTGGAATTAGCATTTCAGGGAAATAACAAGCAAATAAACAACAAGCATACAAACAAAGCTAGATTCAGCAAGCCTGGATCTAGTCTATGCTACAGCAAACAAGGTGTACCAATTTCAGTAAGAAGCAGTTCAAATATGCAGGCACTATAAGCCTTTAACCAGAAATTCCCAGCTCAGAAGGGCAGAGTCCAGCCTCTCCTCCCACAAGAGTGCAGACCACGAACCCTCTTAATGTAAAATAACTGGCCTGAAGCCCAAGTGCTTAAACTAGAATTAATACACTTTTAGAATAACAGACACTGAGCCCTCAATCAGCAGTTCCCAACTTAGAAGGATGTAAGCTACCTGTTCTGCCACTACAGTGCAGACCACAAACCTTCTTAATGTAAAACAACTGGTCTGAAGCCCAAGTGCTTAAATTAAAAGGCTTAGAATGAGTTACACCAAGCAGTAATAAATACAACTGAGTACTTTTAAGATGGAGCAAAAGCAAAATAAAGTAGGAAGAAACACAAATACAGTGAAAGCAGATACATTTTTTTTTTGTAACTAAACACCATTTTGTGTTACTAAATTTAGCAAAGTGAGCCTTCCGCTATGTGGCAATGGAACCATTTTTTAAAGTTTTGTGATTTAAGCAAAAGTTGTTCATCCAAATTATTTATAGCTATGTAACCACAAAAAAAAAAAACAAAACAAAAAACATAAACACGTGTATAATACATAACAGAGACATGCATTTTAGAACTGGGGGTTGGCATAATGGTTAAGGTGTTTACTTCACAGGCAACAGGTACATGGTTTGATCCTTACAAAGGAATATTAGGTAGACTTAAAAATGGTGCTACAATGACAGCTTGCCAATAATTGTTATTATGCTTTCTTTGGCAGCACATGAACTAAAATGAGAATGAGACAGAGAATATTAGCATGGCCCAGAGCAAGGATGACATGCAAATTAAAGAAGCATTCCATGTTTTGGCTTCCTACCCATGTGTAACAGAGTTCCTCCTTAACCCATTTCTAAGTGTAACTTTGACAAATAGTTGTGGAACAGGAATTTCATCCCTGGTTTGGCATCTATGTCTCTAATGGACACAGGCACCTGCAAATGGTTCATCTTCCTGGCCCCTACTTGTAAATGTTTCATCTCAGAAGGCCCTGCATACAGTTATGAAGGCTACCAGCAATTGTCAGAAATTTGGGATGCAGTCCTAGGCTTGAAAAGGCTGTTGTGGCCATTAGCCTAGTACATACCTAAGAACCTATATGCATGCACAGATATGTGCATGTGTGTGTGTGTTTATCTATCATTTGTTGATCTCATTAGGCCAGTGAACTATTTTTATGTGTGACTCAAGGTTTTATTCATACTGACTAGTATAAAATTGGCCAGAGCAGCTGTGGAAATCCCCTACACTTTTGAGTAAGCCCAATGGGGTCTTTTACATCTACCAGTGCAACAACTGACTCGGGCAAATGAGATCTTGACTTACTATCTCATACAAAGCATGACACACTCAGAACTGCATCACCCCCTTTACCTTATGCTACACTGAGGTGTCAGGAATGTAAAATCAATCCAAGCACCTGAATTAGAAGTAGAACCCACTGCTTTCTGATCTGCCAGGATCAAAGATGAATATGTTGCCTGTTGAGCCACTGACACAGGCACCCAATGTGCATGTATATTATATATGGAATATACACACTCTTTTACTCACACCATATATCTATCTCTCTCACTATTTATGTATACGTATCTATATTTATTTATATCTATAAATATATGTATGCATACATAGACAGATATATATATATATATATATATATATATATATATATATATATATATATATATATAGATATATATATATACATGCAGAGATAAATATAAAATCATCAACCCCCATTTCCCATTTACTACATGGGGTTGAGGCATTGTATCAACTGTAAGCACCTCTTTCAAGTCAATGCCACTCTCAGACTTTCTTTGACAGTCACAGCTGATTGTCACAATCAATATCTTTGCTGAAAGTCTTTATTTCCTTTTGCTTCCTCCTTGAATCTGTAAATCTTCTTCACTAAATCATTTCTACCTTCTTGCCCATATATTTCAACCACTGTAATTTATTCTCTTGACCTTCTCTGCAATTCAAGCTATTTTTGACTTCTGCTCTGATTTTCTCATTTCTCTCTGTCCCATTTTGACTTCTGCTCTGATAGTCTCATTTTTGTCCCATAGTTTGCACAACACTACCCATCCTAGGTACTTCATCCTCATCTCCTCTACCTTCCTCAACTACTCTGCCTTCACTCTACAAGTTTCAATACCGTTCAGAAGTAACAGTTACACCACTATTTTGTGCACCATATTTTCAGCGTCTTGGTCATTGTTTTATCACATTACTCTTGACAATTTGTACCATTTGGCAGCAGCCCCTCCGATTCTAGCTTTGACTGTCTCATTCAGACATCCCTTCTCCTCGGCCACCTCTCCCAGGTACTTGATTCTGCTAGCCTGTTCCAAATTTTATTTATTTATTTATTTTTTTTATTTTACATTTGTTGACCGGGATAGTCTGACTGGATGCATGTCCATTTTCAGTGGAGGCCCGGGGAGAAAAGCTCCAAGGATAAGCAGATACAGCATTACATAATACCAGCATTACATATTACAAACAGACTATTTACAGAGATTACATAAGTAAGAAAGTTAAACATGTTCCACAGGTTAGAGTTAATCCTGAGCGCAAGTCAGGATTAAATTAAATTACTCAGTAAGCTGGTTAACAGATTTATACACATTCTAGAGAGAGTTGGCCAGGCTTGATACATTGACATAGCCAGTTAAGTGACAAATGTTGTTTGATTCTAATTTTAAATTGACCTAAGGTGGAAAGTAAGGTAATATCAGCTGGAAGAGAGTTCCAGGATCTACTTACAGAGTTTGCAAAGAGAGAGTCACCGGCTGTGTTATTAATTTTGCTAGTTTGAATTAGTAGTTTGTTAGAGGATCGAAGCAGTCTGGGATTGTTATAGGGGGGTGATAATATTTTTAAGTGCAGGAGTATTGTCTGGATTATAGAGGATTTTATAGGCCATAATCAGTTGGTTATACTGGATTAGGCTGGGTAGTTCAAGCCACCCAAGCGGATTTAAATTGATGCAATGATGAGTCCTAAAAGGTAGCCCTGCCATGCTGAGTGTCTGCCATAAGGTGATTCTTGAAATGCATTTATACCTCCACCTAGGAGGGCAAAGTTTGCCTTGGTGAAGGTTTTTAGTTTGATTTCACATTTTGTAAGTTCTGTTAGTCTCAGTTTGAAGGTGACTGATTTGTGGTCAGTTTTAACTAATGAGGGGTCAGCAGTTGCAGCAGTGTACCTGTTTGGCATGTTGGTGAGGACCAGATCTAGAATGTTTGTTCCTCTTGTCGGGGTATGGACAATTTGCTCAAGGGCATTTGAATTCACAAAGTCAAGGAACTTTTGTGCTAGGGAGTTTAGGCTAATGTAGGTTTCCCAGTTGATGGTAGGATAACTGAAATCCCCCATAACCAGCATGTTTGGTAAAAATTTGGATTGCCTTCAGTTTGGTTAAGTAAGCTGTGTGGGTGTCGTGACCCATGGAGCGGGGGTCTATAACTAGCTAGGACTTGAATGGGGGTCTTGCCCATTGTAACCTGGACCTGGAGTAACTCCATGGAGTTGTCCAGTCTAACTAAACGTGATGTGAATTTATCCCTAATTTAGATTGAAACACTGCCTCCTTTGATTTTCACACATTCCTTTTGTGGTCTAAAGGTGTGGAAGTTATTGTAGCCTTGCAGGGCCAGGGTACTGTCTGAAGCTTTAAACCAGGTTTCTGTGACTGCACAGACATCTACATCTTCTAGTGATAGAAGTGCTTCCAGGGAGTGCAGTTTTTGGTTTGAGTTCCTAGCATTTAGCAGCATGACCCTTACTTTGTTCCGATTGGTTAAATTTATGTTGGTAATATTGTTTTTCTTTTCAGACCTTGCCTAAAAAAGTCACAATGGGGGAAGCAAGAGCTTTTGCCGGGCGATTGAATTAAACGGGTCTAT
>NC_056744.1:1128652358-1128713609 GCF_019279795.1 Protopterus annectens | reverse complement strand
ATGCACTTTTTTTTTTAAATATATTTTACACTCGCGAAACAGCAGAAGTGCTGCTTAGAGCGTGTAAAATAATGGCGGCCATTCCATTTTCTCAGTCCAAGCTCAACGGCGGCTTGATATGCTGCCGTGAAGTGGGGGACTAATTTTTCACCAGGCATTACTTGTACATTAATACCCTGCTAGAAAACGTTTGTTCTCCAATCAGGGTACTGATATACAGTAAGCCAGTTCTATAAAAGCAATTAGATCCTTTCCAATGCTAGAAAGTTATTACTATCACATTCCATAATTCATCAAGTCCCATACATTCATTTTTTTCATCTCTTTTTTTTTTTGTTTTTCATTTACAGAGAAACTGTCACACATCCTCCGGCAACAGGAAACACAAAATACTGCAGATAAATCAGAGCTCAAATATAATGTGTACAAATGTGCCAACAGTTTGAAATATGAATATTATTTATTTTTATTTGTTTCAGAGGTCGAGCACTGATCTCCACGGACCTTTTTCCAGAGTCAGCCTGGGAGTGCTGTCCAGTTAAATCAGTTGCTCAAAGTGACACAGGCAGTGGAGGCTGACAGAATCAAACCCTGGACTAGAGGAAACAGCTCATTAGCAACTCCTTAACCATCTCGGTCACCCACGTCCCCCGGAATCTCTTTTAAAGTTTTTTTGTCTAGTCCTTCTAGCATGTCGAGGGATCAGTTGCTAGTGTCCTCTCCTGCTCAGCTGGTGAACCTGGGAATATTGAGGCAATGTTACAATTGCCTCATGTACACAGACAACCCTCTCCTCCTCCCACAAAACACAAATACATGCGAGAGATGCAATTATACGGCCAAACTGGAGGCTGAGCTCTCTCAACATAGGACTGGCAAGACCAGTCAGGAGGAGAAGGTTACCACACACACTATAGACTCAGTCTCACATAGTACCATCACAACCTCAAATCATACACATAAACACACAAAAACATACTCGGCGGCTCTGATCAAAAATCTACCAAAACAGCAGAGGCCACCAAAGCAGACACCCAAACAACCACCACCTCAGAACACAACACCTGCAACACATAGACCTCACAGTCAGAGTGTCAAACAGTCACAGCCCTTAAGGCCAAACACAATGCCAGACACACTAGTCATTGGTGACTCCATAGTCAGACACACTGACGTCCCGCTCACCAGACTGAGTAAGGAGAAGGTCACAGTAAGCTGCCTGTCGGGCTAGAATCCGCCACATAATGCAAGCACTCGGGTCTCTCAACAGCAGGTACAAATACGACTCAGTCATTGTCCACGCTGGTGTAAACGACCTGAGACGTACCTCCTTGGACTACATGAAAAGAGACATTGAGGAGCTCTCTGATTATGTAGCCCAGGCAGGTATGACCCTGACCTTGAGCAGTATCCTACCTTCACCAAGAATGATGCCACAATACAGAGATAAGATGATCAGCTTTAACAATTGGCTTAAACTCTGGTATCATTCAAAGGGGATCCAATGTCTGTCTGCCTGGGATGACATGCTGGACAAGCCACGCTGCCCAAAGGGACGGCTTGCACCTGTCACCCTGGGATTCCGGATATTGGCAAAGGCTCTTGCCACCCCCATAGTGCCTTTTTTAGGCAAGGCTCAAATTCTAAACCTACCACCCTAGAACACAAAAAAGAAAAAAAACTAAGGTTAATGCTGCTCAATGCCAGAAGTCTAAATCTCAAAATGCACGCACTCGAGGCCCTTCTCAGTATGGAAAACATCGATGTCTGTGCAGTGACAGAAACCTGGTTCAAGGCTCCTGAGAGCACCCCAGCACTATCAGGTTTTACCTCTTATCATGCGTTCCGGCCCCAAAATCCGGACAATACCAAGAAAGGAGGGGGGGTATCCATATTCATCAAGGACACCCACACCTCAAGACTGGTGGCAACGCACGATGCATCGGAGACCATCCAGGTGCAATTAACCATAGGCAAGACTGCTCTGCAAATTGTAGCATGTTACAGGCCACCCTCACAAACTCAGGAACCTCACATGGCCTTCCTGAAAACACTAGAGGGGATAAATGTATCACCAAACACCATCATACTAGGTGACTTCAATTACCCTAATATAGACTGGGAACACTACTCAAGCCCAAACACCCTAGCCCAAAAGTTCCTGGAATTCATAAACTCAAATGCCATGGAACAACTAGTCACCATCCCCACAAGAGGAGAAAACATACTTGATCTCATCATCACGAACATGGGATCACAATGTTCAACACCGGAAGTATACCCCTCACTGGTGAGGTCAGATCACAAACTAATCTCGCTGGAGGTCCTCATCCCACCCCACCTGAAATAAAAAAGACCACAGTAAAGAACTTCTCGAAAGCCGACTTCACACTTCTAAACACTAGTGTGGTCTCCTTTAAGGCCCCCGAGCTGGCGGAAAACAGTACTCAAGCCGCTGAATCACTTACAAATGCCTTCTACCAGCACCTGCAGGACTGCATGGATAAGGCAATCCCAAGCAAAACAAAGACTCTTTGTACCAAAGGCAAGCGTCCAGTCTGGTGGACCCCAGCCATAAACAAACTCTACAACAAAAGGAGGAAGCTACTACAAGATAGAGCAAAATCCTTAAAAGGTAAGACACCCTTGATCACTATAAGTAAAAAACTAAGAGCTCTCATAAAATCATCCAAAGCAAATTTTGAGAGAAAAATAGCTAAAGACTCAAAAGACAATCATAAGGCCTTCTTTAGCTATGTTAGAAACCTTGGAGGAAACTCCCAGATATGCTCAGAACTAGTTCAAAATGATGTGAAGATTACTGATCCTACAGACATTGCCAACATACTGGCTGACAGGTTCAGTGCAAACTTCTCCCCTCCCCAAAGGAGAGATATCTATACCAAGCGATTGCAGCCCCCAAACATCTCCAACGCCCAAGTGAGAACTGTTCTCTCCAAAGCAAAAAACACAGCATCCATGGGACCTGATGGTGTCCCCGGCTGTGTGCTCCACGAACTCAACGAGGAATTAAACCCACAGCTAGGACAGCTGTTTAATCATAGTCTTACCTCTGGATACCTGCCCAGGAAGTGGCGCACTGCAACTGTGGTGCCACTGGACAAAGGCGGTGCCTCCAGCGACCCTGGAAATTACCGCCCATTAGCTTGACAAGCCTTATCTGCAAAGCCATGGAGAGGATCATAATGGACCTCATAAATAAAGACATAGGGAATTTGCAGACTTTGGATCCATCCCAGTTTGGCTTTGTCAAAGGCAGATCATGCCTTCTAAACTTGGTTGACTCTTTCAAACAGTCACCAAAGCCATTGATGAGGAAAGGCAGTCCATACAGCCTACCTCGATCTGGCGAAGGCCTTCGATACAATACCCCACTCGGGTATCATTGAAAAACTCATCAGCTTAAATGTTAACCCATACATCACAAGATGGGTTGCAAACTGGCTGAGTGACAGAACCCACAGGGTCAGAGTTGCTGGCGCTATGTCAGACTCAAAGCCTGTCACAAGTGGTGTACCACAGGGCTCAGTCCTGGGCCCACTCTTGTTTGGCATCTACTTTTCCGAAGTACAAGCAAACACAGGAGGGTTATGGCTGACAAAGTTTGCAGATGACTGCAAACTGGGCCATAGTAGAAAACACATCTGACACAGATATCCTTCAGAAGGGTCTCACAGAAACGGATAACTGGTGCCAGAGCCATGGCCTAAAGTTAAATGCCAAAAAATGCATAGTCATACCCTTCGGGAAAAACAGGGTTACCCCTAGCTACCAAATAGGTGGCAATCCACTGAGCACAGAAGAAGTTATCAGGGACCTGGGGACCCAGGTTGATAGTAGTCTGTCATTCGACACCCATGTAGCTAAAGTAGTTAGGAAGACCTTCTACATTGCCCACCTTATCATGAAGGGATTCTCATCTAGATCAAGGGAGGTCATAGTCTCCTATACTCATCACTCATCAGACCAATGATTGAGTACAATGCCCCATTCGGAATGTATCTGACCCGACACTTGCAGCAGCTGGAGAGGCCACAAAAGTTCCTCACCAAAAGGATAAAGGGTCTCAAACATCTGTCCTATGCTGCCCGACTGAAAGAACTCCAGCTCTATTCAGTCACCGCTTGCTCAGAGGTGACCTTTGCCTAACATACAAGGCCATGTCAAACCCAGATTTGATGAATATGCTTCACCTCAAAAATCTAGATCCGTCAGAGCCACAAGGGCGGAGACCTAAACCTCGACATGGCTATTAATAGGACGTGCTGGAGGGATAGATTCATCACCCAAAGACTCCCTATGCTGTGGACGTGAGGCAGAGCACCTCGCTGGCCTTGTTCAAGAGAAATCTTGACCAATGGATGGGAGATCGCAGATATACCCCAGGGATTACCTCAGTGTCACTGCTCAACAGAGGCACAGCAAAATAATGGGTATAGTTCCCCATACTAAAGGGGTGGCGTAAGCCACAAAACTATGGGCTAGGCTTGTAAATGCCCTCGGGCAGATAGCCTAGTATGAACCTATGAACCTATGAACCTATGAACAGAAAAAAAAAAAAACATACAGCCATGTTTAGGTGATGTAATCTCCACACTCACAGGTACGGGAAGTGAGGATTGAATTTATGGAGAAACATATGTGCACATGCATACACATATATTATAAATATAATTATATATGTGTGTGTGTGCGTGTGTGTGTGTGTGTGTGTGTGTGTGTGTGTGTGTGTGTGTGTGTGTGTGTGTATGTATACAGTGGATATAAAAAGTGTACACACCCCTGTTAAAATGCCAGATTTTTGGGATATAAAAAATGAGACCACAATAAATCATTTCACTTTTCCCACCTTTAATGTGACCTATAACCTGTACAATTCAATTGAAACACAAACAAATCTGTTAGGGAAAAAAATATAAAAAAATAAAAAAAAACTACGATAAGCTGGTTGCATAAGTGTTCACACCCTTAAACTAATACAGCATTCAGTCTTCTTGGGTAGATTCTATCAGCATGGCACATCTTGACTTGGAAATATTAGCCCACTCTTCCTTGCAAAAGTGCTCCAAATCTGTCAGATTGTGAGGGCATCTCTTGTGCACAGCCCTCTTCAGGTCACCCCACAGATTTTCTATTAGCTTCAGGTCTGGGCTCTGGCTGGGCCATTCCAAAACTTTAATTTTCTTCTGGTGAAGCCATTCTTTTGTTGATGTGGATGTATGCTTGGGGTTATTGTTGTGTTGAAAGGTGAAATTCCTCTTCATCTTCAGCTTTCTAGCAGATGCTTGAAGGTTTTGGGCCAAAAGTGACTGGTATTTGGAACTGTTCATAATTCCCTCCACCTTGATTAAAGTCCCAGTTCCAAATGAAGAAAAGCAACCCCAAAGCATGATACTGCCACCACCATGCTTCACAGTGGGAATGGTGTTCTTTTGGTGATGTGAAGTGTTGTTTTTGCACCAAATGTACCTTTTGGAATTGTGGCCAAAAAGCTCAACCTTGGTCTCATCAGACCATAACACATTTTCCCACATGCTTTTGGAAGACTTGATGTATTGTTTTGCAAATTTTAGCTGGGCATGTATGTTTTTCTTTGTAATAAAATACTTCCATCTTGCAACCCTACCCCATAGTCTAGACATATGGTGAATATGGGAGATTGTTATCACATGTAATACACAACCAGTACTTGCCAGAAATTCCTGCAGCTCCTTCAGTGTTGCTGTAGGTCTCTTGGCAGCCTCCCTTACCAGTTTTCATCTTGTGTTTTCATCAATTTTGGAGGGACGTCCAGTTCTTTGCAACGTCACTGTTGCCCCATATTTTCTCCTCTTTTTGATGACTGTCTTCACTGTGTTCCATGGTATATCCAATGATGTGGATTTTTTTTGTACCCTTCTCCTGACTGATATCTTTCAACAGTAAGATCCCTTTGATGCTTTGTAAGCTATCTGTGAACCATGGCAGGTGTGTACCCAAGAAGAGTGAATGCTGTAATTAAATCAAAAGGTGCTTCAACAAAATGTTAGTTTAAGGGTGTGCACACTTAAGCAACCAGCTTATTGTACTTTTTTATTTTTTATATTTTTTCCCCTAACAGACTTGTTTGCTTTTCAATTGAATTGTACCATTCTGACCAGAAGGATATAGCTAATATAATTAGATGTTTAGTGCCAGCTTTACCCATCTTGACCACATTGTTTCTTGTCACTGTTCCCGAGAATTTAGTTTCCCCTGAAATCACTTTGGAACAAGTCTTAGAATCCTGTCAAAGGGTAAAAATAATATTTCCATTGGACCGTATAATATAGTAAGGCTGCAATTTCATCAACCAAGTATGGACTGTCAGAGTCTCTATTTAAACTGTTCAACCTCAGCCTATATACACGGTTTGTTCCTGAAGCCTGGAGAACACTCACTGCGACTCCCCTATATGACAGTGGTCCTTCTACAGAGCTGGTTAAATATATATCTGTCAGCCTCACCTGCCTTATATGCAAAGGTATGGAACATATCATAGTGAAACTCATTATGTAGGCATGGGGAACCTCACTGATCTAGATCCCAATCAGTTTGGATTTGTGAAGGGCAGGTCCTATCTCTTGAATCTAGTAAGCTTCTTTGAAAAGGTTACAGGGGATATGGCCAGTAGTCATTCTGTGCACACTGCTCATTTTGACCTGGCACATGCTTTTGATATTATCTCCATGCTGGTATTATTGAAAAATTGGGCAAACTTAATGTAAATCCCTACATTGTCCACTGGATTGCAAATTGGCTATACAATAGCTCCCAGGTTTTGAACATTGCTGGTTCCCCTTCTGAATGTAAAATTGTACCTAGTAGAGTGCTACAGGGATCAGTTCTAGGCTCTCTCATGTTTGCATTTATTTTGCAGATATCCGAGCCAATAACCCAGAAGTGTGGTCAACTTTGCTTGTGATGACTAGAAGCTGGCACTCTTATCCACTCATTTGGCAATACAAAGTAGCTCCAGCAAGGGCTGGAATATGTGCATACATGGTGCATTGAAAATGGACTCAAACTTAATGAAAAAAGTGCAGCATAGTAGCGTTTGGCAGAAAATCTGCTCCCAACTCATGCTATAAATGGTACTCCTCTTCAAACAGATATGGTCATAAGTGAGCTAAGTACTTATGTGGATAACTCTCTTTCTCTCTCTCTTTTGATCATATTTTTTTAACATAGTCAGGAATTTCTTCTATCTGTCCCAGTTAATTTCTAAGGGAGTATCTTCGGGATCCAAAGAAGTTATGCTATCACTGTAAACTTCCATTATCAGACCGATCATTGAATACATCCCCCACCCCCACCCAGGTATGTACAAATCCAAGCATATTGCTCAATTGCAAAGGCCTCAAAGATTTCTAACCATGAAAATTAAAGGTCTTAAATCTTTCAACCTCCCCAATACATTAGCATGACTCTCTTTATATTCAGCAGCCTGTAGGTTGCTGCGAGCTAAGCTGTGTCTTGCTTTTCATGCCATGAAAGGCTCAGTCCTATATGAGCTATTTCTTTGCAAAACCAGCGGGTCTACAAACACCCACGCTAAGAACCTAAATCTAAACCAACAAATAAACAAGACTCACTGGGGGGATACAGTCATAACTCTATATATTCTTAGCCTATGGAATTAGTTATCACTACAGCCAAACAAAGTACTATTTTGGCAACATTTATGGCTAGTCTGTAAGACTGGATAGGTAGACTTAGTTTTATACTAGGAGTTATTATGTACAGCCATGCTCAGTGTGGGAGGTGAGTGCTATTAAGTGCTTGAAAATGTTTTCCTTAAAGATGTACATGGCCAGGCATCTTATGGTCCCAGTGATCATTTGCCTTTTATGTTCCTGTGTTACTATTGCTACCTCTAATTTCTTATTAGTAAAGCCCCCATTTTTATAAAGACCATCAGAGCATTAACTTCATGTGTCCAAGTGTCATGCTGTCTGCTACAAGGTCCTCATATCCCTGTGGCAATTCTGAGATCATTACAATAGTCTATTTATTTCCTCTGTAACATCAGAAATACGTATTGCAGTACTGAGCAATGTTGTTTAAAAAGAATGATACACTACCAAGTAACGTACATGATTAAAGACAATACTACATTAGTAACTAGGACCAACAATGTGTTATGCTTTTTTTTTTTCGGCAGTCTTAATTTTGATGCATTGTTTATTGGAAGTGCAATGATTTTGCTGAATACTTACAATATAATGACACAATTAATACCAAACCAGCTGCAAGATGTACACTTCATGACCACTGAAGTAAAACACCATGCATAGCAGAGATAAAAGTTAATATTACAGACAGAGATTTGTCTAACCTGGAAAGTTTGTCAAATATAATTCATTAAGAAAGGAATGACAGGAGTGAACAACCTGCAGTAAAGTCAAGCTGAGACAACAATGAGCATACAGTCTTCAAAGCAATTTCCAATGATTAATCTGTATCAGTTTGTAGGACGGCTGTGGTGGTGCAGCGGTTAGCATTGCCACCTCACAGCAAGAGGTTCTCCGGTTCGATCCTCAGCTGGGGTGCCTTCTGTGCAAAGCCTGCATGTCCTCCCTATGGTCGTGTGGATTTCCTCCGGGTACTATGGTTTCCTCCCTCATCCCAAAGACATGCTGTAGGTGGATTGGACACTCTAAATTGGCCATAGGCATGAGTGCGTGCATGTGTATGCCTTCTGTGGAAGGTTGGGTGCCAGGCTGGCAACTCGACACTGTAAAACTCCACTGCCAATCATGAGTGAACAGGTGATCCACTAACTGGTATCTGGGAAAAGAAGAAGAATCTGTATCAGTGTGTGTGTGTGTGTGTGTGTGTGTGTGTGTGTGTGTGTGTGTGTGTGTGGTTGTTAGGCCTTTGTTACTGCTTAGTAATCTCCCTGGCTCCATAGCTGTGACCTTTCTTTCTTTTCTTCTGATTGCCTTCAGCTTTTCCTCAGATTACACCTCAGTGTCATCTCCTTTACCATGTTGTTACTAAGCTCTGCCTGGTTTTGATGAGTCCTCTACCTATCACTAGAGAGTGTCAGTCAATCTGATGTTCTATGACTTCTTGAACTGGACTAGAGGGCAGTATTTTCACCTCTTCCCACCATTTCATTCTAGATTTATTTGTCCTCTTGCCAGTATTCTACCCCCATTCCCTAAGTAGGAAAAAAAAGGTAATCCAGAAAGTTTGAGTCAGGTCTGATTTCCCATCTGTGACCCAAAGGGTGACAGATATAACAAGAAACAGGATTAGTCCAGATAAAATCACTTTAGCAACAGATCTAGGAGACTGTCTTTCTGATGCCCTCCCTGTGGGAGGAATGCAGACATCTTGTTGAAGTTTCCAGTAGTGTATTTGGTTAAGCAGGTATTAGATCAGGAACACTCATCCATCTGCCAACTTCACTGAGCAAACTGCTTGAAACTTCAACAGGGCGTCTGTATTCCTCCCATCACCTAGTTAGGGCAATAAGTGAAGTGCACCATTGCCTAGAGTCCTAGAGTGCCTAGAGTGGACTATGATGTTTGCAGATGACATTGTGATCTGTAATGAGAGTACGGAACAGGTAGAGGAGACCCTGGAGAGGTGAAGATATGCTCTAGAGAGAAGAGGAATGAAGGTCATCAGGACTAAGACAGAATATATGTGTGTGAATGAGAGGGAGGATACAGGAATGGTGAGGATACAGGGAGTAGAGGTGGTGAAGGTGGATGAGTTTAAATATTTGGGATCAGCAGTTCAGAGTAATGGTGAGTGTGGAAGAGAGGTGAAGAAGAGAGTACGGGCAGGATGGAGTGGGTGGAGAAGAGTGTCAGGAGTGATTTGTGACAGATGAGTACCAGTAAGAGTGAAAGGGAAGGTCTACAAGAGGGTAGTGAGACCAGCTATGTTATATGGGTTGGAGACAGTGGCATTGACAAAAAGGCAGGAGTCAGAGCTGGACGTGGCAGAGTTAAAGATGTTAAGATTTGCAGTGGGTGTGACAAGGGTGGACAGGATTAGAAATAAGTATATTAGAGGGTCAGCCCAGGTTGGAAGGTTTGGAGACAAAGCCAGAGAGGCAAGGTTACGTTGGTTTGGACATGTGCTGAGGAGGGATGCAGAGTATACTGGGAAAAAGATGCTAAAGATGAAGCTACCAGGTAACAGGAAAAGAGGAAAGCCTAAGATAAGGTTTATGGATGTGGTGAGAGAGGACATGCAGGTGGTTGGTGTGACAGAGCAAGATGCAGAGCAGAGGAAGAAATGGAAACAGATGATCCGCTGTGGCGACCCCTAATGGGAGCAGCTGAAAGAAGAAGAAGATCATTGCTTGGAGTCCACACCACCCAATCCCTCTACATCTCCTCCACTCCTGTGAGCAACAGTGGCAGCACGTGTAGTTGGCTCTGTCCCTCCTTCCCCCCATGGTGAGCCCACCCATCCACCTGCCAGCACCATTTAATACCAATGCTGCTGGTTGAACTTGGCCAGCCTGGGCTATACCATTATTGCTGACTGTCCTCTGAGTATTTCGTGCCAAACTGGTAGGTGCAATTATCTTTTATTATTTGTATATCAAACTCTTTATACTGTATTTTCCCATTTGTGATACCCCAGGATATGCCTGAAAATATGAATATTTGTGTCAAGTGTGCTTAACCTGGTTAAAAACAATGACATACTGTGGTACACACAAGAAATGCTGGGTTGCAGTAGTATAATCTCAGTTTTAGAAAGTGTAGCTTTTAGTTCCTAAAAGGTCCAAAGAACATGTTAAAATATTTAGCTTGTGAGCATTAAGAGGTTTAATTCACCAGTAAAGTGTCATATCATATACATGCTTATTGCTAAGCAAAACACCTGTTTAGTCTCTTTGCAAGAAGTTAAGGCTGCTTGCAGTCACAGCGTATTTCTGTATAGTGTCTATTTAAGGATATCCCTTTACATTTCTGTTCCTACTCTGAAGGAAGATGAGCTGCAACTGATACATGACAGGAGAGGTGGATTTCTTACAGCTTATCACTATGATAATGAAATCAGATGCATAACAGTATAAAGGTGTCTACCCCTTTGGGCCCTCTGATTGCAGCAAATACACACACACACACACACACACACACACACACACACACACACACACACACACACACACACACGCACACACACGGCCTAGCAAAGAGTCCACCTTTTTACCTTCTTGTTTCAATCCCTGGATGAGCTTAATATATAATTACTCAGTAGTATTGGGAGGAAACTTTAATGTGTGAGACAGTTAGACAGGAAATACCTTCATCGTAAAAGAACATCAGAGCTCAGAGAATATTTCTGCAAAAGACTATTCCTTAAAAGACAGCTGGAGACATATACATTTTCTGTACCATCACTAACTCATTCCATGTGTAGTGGGAGTGAAATCTATGTATCTCTATTTAGGTAAATTTAATGACTATGCCAAAAGACATATTAATACTGAATAATGTAATGGAACTGGATTAAAAAAATAATGTGTTTTTATTGGACAATAACACCTACCTTTAGTCAATGGGGATTGAAACGGGTACAGCTGTTGCCCTCATATGCTAACATTGTATTAAGTCTGTAGGATGGTATGTGCATTTTGATTCCACTCAGAATGTATTTCCAGGGAATATGGGAATATTTGCCTGTATAAGTGTTTTGTAAAGAAAAGTTGCTGGAGTTGTTGAATATTATGAAGGGAAGACAAGTATTTTGTGACTTAAAACAATATATGTTATTAGGGCCATTCATGTGAAGATATTAGGACTTTGAAGCATTATATTCTGTTACATATCCTATCTTCTTCTCTTGCTCCTATATGCCTCCCCAATTTTCACCAACTATTAGGTCATACACTGCAGTGGTGGTGCTGCGGTAGTGTTGTCACCTCACAATAGGACGTTGCCCTGTTCGATTCTCAGCTAGAGCGTCTTCTGTGTGGAGACATGAGTGAATGAGCGTACCTTCATTAAAGGTTGTGCGTCAGGGCCGGCAACTCGGCACGTAAAAATCTACTGCCAATCATTAGTGGACCGGAGTTCTGCTGTGGCGACCCCTAACAGGGAAAAGCCGAAAGATACAACAACATTAGGTCATACAGAAGGGAAAACCTGAGCAGTGCTTCAATAAAATCGTTGAAGTCACAACCAAGAAAAAAGCTTATTCTTCTCATCACTGCATTAACGTTAAGCAACACAATTAGCTAGCGCTACCCACCACCTCACGCTCTGTCTACTACAAGTAGAACACAGTGTAGTGTTATATCCCAAGAGGTTCCCTGCCATAGGCTCTTTGTTACAAAGGTACACCCCCAACCAGCAACTCCACTCTAGTGATAAACGTCTCCTCTTGGTTCAAAAGCTCAGCAATATAGCTGGAAATGTCCTGTATTCCAACTATTTTCCCAAGACCTAGAGCTTCATTCCATTCCCTATGAGACTCTCTGTAAACCTACACATATTCAAAATGAAACTAAAACAGCTCCCCTTCAACTCTTGGCTATGCCTCTGTTGTAATCTTGGATAAGAACATGTAGCTCACAATGCTGATAAATGTAGTAAATCAAAAACTTTAATAAAACCACACAACTTTCAGATAGAAATCCTTTTTTATCACACTCTGGAAGGATTTGTATCTGAAAGCTCTGTGGTTTTGTTAAAGTTTTTGATTTACTACATTTATCAGTATTGTGAGCCCCGTGGTTTTATTTTATTTTGTTTAGTATCTGATTTTTCTTGTGGCTTACTTTACCATGGTACCTTATCATTGCTTTAAGTACTCCAGGATAGCATTATCAACTAGCACTGGCCCCATACTAAGCGTTGTACTTGAGTAACTGTTGAATCACCTCAGTACTGAAACGGTAGCATTGTTTAAGCACTCCTAAAATGTATTGTTCCTAATATATACTTAGTGTATGGAACCTTTTTGTATTTCAAAGTCTTTATTATTATATGCAAATGTTTAATGTCTTATATATTACTATTAAGTACATATAATGTTTTAATATTTGCATAGAATGAAAGTGAAATAGTAGAATGTATTTTCCTTTAACTTTATATTTATGGAGCTTTTCTCCCTGGGGCTACAATGAGAAATGGCCTTATGCTGAGATGGACTTTCCCTATAAACAAAATGAGATTAATAAAAATAAATAAATAAAATTAAGTGACTGTTATAGCCTTACTAAAGAAATAAAGAAAAATAGTTATTTTCATGGAAAAAGCACTCATCTGTCCTATTTGCAAAAGTTTTATCAAGTGTCTGATTTAATAGGTATCCAGGCTTAATACCAGTGATGACCCGCTTGAAACTAAGATGTCCAAGATGACTGGGAATTTTCAAAACAGAGGATATTGGCCTCCCGAGGTAAGAGCTAGACATGAAAGCATTAAATCAGTTACAGTAATGCAATCATGTTCTTACTTACATTGGGACCCAGGCAACATTAGGTTTATGTCACCACCTGTAGGAATTTTTCCCCCACTGCTTATAGCTATGATTTTTAGGGGCTTTCTAAGCCAGCATTATTAACTGAAACTGAAGTATTTCAACACATCCAAAGAAGTCAGGAGTATTGTTGGTCCAAAACCTAGATTTATTTTTCAAAAGGATATTAATTCCAAGTAACAGTTCTAATTCTAACTGGCTTGAATTCCCAAATCTCCTCTCATTCCATCAGCTTTATTTCCCCCATAAACTTCTACTATTTCCTGAAAAAAAAACAGCACTATCTAATCTACTTAATCTACAAACTAGTACCATACAACTTTGCTCTAGTGATAAAAGACTAATCAAGGCGACCAAAAGCAATAACCCAGCAGGTGACTCCCTCTTCCCTAACTACATCAGTAAAATTTGGAACTCCTTGCCTTCAGCTATTACCTCAGCCAACTCAATGGTTACATTCAAAAAGCTACTAAAAGAACACTTAAAGGTCACATGGCTATGCCCTTGCTACCCACAAGGTTGACCCACATCATATATACCCACTGACCCACTCTCGTGCTCCCTTTCACTTCTATCCCTTCAAGAAGAATCGTGACTCCTCCTTATAGTGCCTCACCTGCGAACACCCACACCAACAGTCTGCAATTATACACATTCCATCTTTAAACCCAACCACATCTCACAAAACTAACCCTAACATCCACTCCCAACCCCCTTTTACTTACATTTGTCTCAATCAATGTTATTAATGGAAACCAGTACATTCTAAGTACTACTTTACTCTAATTTTAAACTATGGAATTTTGTTAAATCTTGCGACTACCAATGAATTTTTGACTTTGTAACTTTAAAACTATGGAATCTTGTTAAATCATGTGTTTTTCTATGAATACTTGGTTGCTATGTAGAAATGTCATACTTATTTGTTCTTAATCTGTGGAGCTTTTCTCCCCGGGTCTCCGCTGAAAATGATCATGTATCCAGTCGGACTCTCCCAGTCAACAAATGTAAAATAAATAAAAAATAAATAAAATAACAATAATGTAGTGAGATTTCACTGAATTAAAGTAAAAAAGGTGATTTGTATTGTAGCAACTGCTAAATGCAAACTTATTAAAAAACTGTTATCTTTAGACTTCAAGTGTTTGGTTAGTCATTTGATTTCAATGCTTGTTCTGTAAAGTGCCATGCTATATTACAAGTTTATTTATAGGAAAAGCACCAGTTTTGAACCTTGCAAAAATCTCAGGTTTGAATTCATAAAGGTACTAAGACATGTGCACAGAGGTTTATACATTGCAGTATGTTTCTCTGATGCAGCAAGTACCCCTAAACAGTTCATGGTCTTCCAACATGAAGAAGTGCAGCACTGCAAAAGGCTGGCCCCATGGCCATGGTGAATGCTAATGAGGCATTCTAAGGACATAGGCATATTCTAATTAGCCATGTGCTCTCTCCATGGAACCTCCTCCATGAAGGCATCTGCATGACCGAATGATTTAAGAAAGTACTTGGCCATTAGATCAGCACAGCCACTCCCACCTTTTCTGTATTCAACTGTTAAACATGAATGTTGGGGGGACCACTAGACAGCAGGGCTTTCTTTTAAGCTGCATAACAGTACCAAAGGCAAAACAGAGATTGGGATGTAGAGGCTACACTAGATCACTAGTGATTAATCTTTAAAGTGTCATGATGGCAGCAGTGTTACAGTAGGGACCAGGCTGAGGAGACCAATATTACAGTGTGGACTGGGGATGGGGGAACCACCAGACACCAAGGGTAGGGGTTAGGGGAACTACTAGACAACTGAGACAAAATGAACTGTGGTAGAAGCGCTGCCATCATAACGAGGATTGGGGGTGGAGGGGATGCATTACACTACCAGCACCTAATACATACATGCCAATATGGCACTGATGTATTATGGGGGTGGGGAACCAGTAAAGGGTAGATGGGGCTGGGACAGGTACAGGGACTGTGGTGTGTGTGTGTATATGTGTGTGTGCATATAGGTTCATAGGTTCATACTAGGCTATCTGCCCTAGGGCATTTATAAGCTTAGCCAGAATGAGTTTGGCTTTCGCCACCCATTTTAAATTTATTTTGCTATGCCCTTTTTCGAGGTTAGTATACTGTGCCTCTGTCTAACAGTGACACAGAAGTGATACCCGGGGTAAACCTACGATCTCCCATCCACTCATCAAGATTCCTCTTGAAGAGAGTCAATGAGGGACTCTGCCTAACCTGGACTGGGATTTTATTCCAGAGTGAAGGGAGCCTCTGGGTTATGAATCTGTCCCTCCAGCATGTCCTATTTATTTCAGTGCTGAGGTTCAAGTCTCTCGGCGTAGCTCGATGGGATTTGGATTTTCTGAGGTGCAGCATGTCCATTAATTCCGGGTTGGACATGGCTTTATCGTCAGGCACAGATCGCCTCTAAACAGGCGGTATGCCACTGAGTAGAGCTGGAGTTTCTTTAACCGGGCAGCATATGGCATCTGTTTGAGCCCTTTGATCCTCTTGGTGAGGTACTTTTGGGGTCTTTCCAGTTGCTGCAGGTGTCTGGTAAGGTACATCCCAAGATGGCATTGTACTCAATTATGGGCCTGATAAGGGATGAGTAAAGAGGCATGATGACCTCCCTGATCTAGATGTGAATCCCTTCATGATTAGGTGGGCTATATAAAATGTTTTTCTAACCACTTTGGCCACGTGGTTGTCAAATGAGAGATTGCTATCAACTTGGGTCCCCAGGTCCCTAATTACTTCTTCTGTACTTAATGGATTACCACCTATGTGGTAATTTGTGGGCACTTTGTTTTGCCAAAGGGATGACTATACACTTTTGGCATTTAGCTTGAGGCCATGGCTCTGGCACCAGTTGTCTGTTTCTATGAGGCCCTTTTGGAGGATGCTTGTGTCGGCTGGAGAGTCGATTATGGCGCCCAGTTTGCAGTCATCTGTGAACTTGGTCAGCCACAGTCCTTCCATGTTGGCCTGTACCTCCGAGAAATATATACCGAACAAGACAGGTCCCAGGACTGAGCCTTGTGGGACACCACTTGTAACTGGTTTGGAGTCTGACATGGCTCCAGCAATTCTAACCATGTGGGTTCTGTCCTTGAGCCAGTTTGCAATCCATCTAGTGACATAGGAGTTTATATTTAAGCTGGTGAGCTTATCTATAATGCCAGTGGGGTATTGTATCGAAGGCTTTTATGAGGTCCAGGTAGGTTGTGTGGACCACCTTCCCTTGTCAATGGCCTTGGTGACTGTTTCAAAGAAATCAACCAGGTTTAAGAGGCAGGATCTGCCCTTAACAAAGCCAAACTGGGTAGGATCCAGTGTCTGTAGGTCCCCAATATCTTTATTTATGAGGTCCATGATGATCCTTTCCATAGCTTTGCAGACCAAGCTAGTCAGGCTTATGGGGTGATAGTTTCCAGGATCCGTTGAGGCACCACCTTTATGGAGAGGGACCACTGTTGCTGTACGCCACTCTTTGGGCACATATCCTGTAGTAAGGCTGAGATTGAACAGTAGTTTTATGTTTGGGTTTAGCTCTTCTTGGAGTTCATGTAGGACGCAGTCTGGGACACCATCTGGTCCCATTGATGCTGTGTTTTTTGCTTTAGAGTGTGCGGCTCTTACCTGAGCATCTGAGATGTCAGGGGGGCAGCACTCTGCTGGGATAGATATTTGCCCTTTTGGTGGGGGGGGGGAGAAGTTTGCGCTGAACCTGTCAGCTAGGATGTTGGCAATGTCTGTGGGTTCAGTGTATTTTTTGTCATTTTGGACTAATTCTGAGCATATCTGGGAATTACCACCCAGGTTCCTAACATAACTAAAGAAAGCCTTGTGATTATCCTTAGTGTCCTGTGCAATTTTTCTCTCGAAGCTGGCCTTAGACAATTTTATGAGTGCCCATAGTTTTTTGATAATAATGATCAGTGATGCCTTCCCTTTTTGGGATTTTGCTCTATCATTTAATAGCTTCCTCCTTCTATTGTATAGTTTGTTTATGGCTGGGGTCCACCAGACAGGACGTCTGCCTTTGGAGGATTGGGTCTTGGTTTTATTTGGGATCGCATGATCCATACATTCCTGAAGGTGTTCATAGAATGCGTTTATAAAGGATTCTGCGGTCTGGGCCATATTTTCCACAGGCCCGGGGGCTTTGAAGGATTCCACCTCGGTTTTGAGGAGTGCGAAATTTGCTTTAGAGAAGTTTTCACTGTGGTTTTCTGGGCAGGGGGTGGGGTCGGGATGTGAATATCCAGTGAGATTAGTTTATGGTCTGATCTTACCAGTGAGGGATACACTTCTGGTCTGGAGCATAGAGTCCCCATGTTGGTGATGATCAGGTCCAGTATGTTTTCCCCTCTTGTGGGAGTGGTAACAAGTTGTTCCATAGCATTTGAGTTTATAAATTCTAGGAACCTTTGGGCTAGGGTGTTGGAGCTAGAGTAATGCTCCCAGTCTCTGTTTGGGTAGTTGAAGTCGCCCAATATAATGGTGTTTGGAGAGACCTTCATATTTTCCAGTGTTCTCAGAAAGGCCATGTGTGTGTGTGAGTGTGGCTAGTCATGTGTGTTTATGTTTGTGCACTTATATATGTGTATATGTGTGTGTGTGTGTGTGTGTGTGTGTGTGTGTGTGTGTGTGTGTGTGTGTGTGTGTGTGTGTGTGTGTGTGTGTGTGTGTGTGAGAGAGAAAGTGACTGGGAAGGATGCCACCACTTACATGAGCAAAAGGTTATTACTGAGATGTGCAGATTGGCCATGGTCCACACATCGCAGTAGTAACAGCTATTGAAGAAGCATAAAAAGTAGTCAATACTGAGGTCTTACCTCATCACATATAGCATGTTTCTGAATTGCAAATGAGTACATAGTGGTAGAAAGCCCTGTCTAGCATGAACTGTCAGCTTGTGCTTGGAAACTTAATGAATTCCTTGGTAAATTTGTATGTGGACACACCTGATACCTATATCTCACCTGTTCAGGGATATCCCTTTGCAGTTCTGCTTCAATATACTTAAATAACAATATACAAGCATGAACACACACACACACACACACACACACACACACACACACACACACACACACACACACACACACACACACACACACACACACACACACACACACACACACACACACACACACACACACACACACACACACACACACACACACACACACACACACACACCACAATCCCTGGACCTGTCCCCACCCAATCTACCCTCTACTTGTTCCTCCCATCCCCCCATAATACCTTAGTGCAAATATAACACATATGTATTAGGTGCTGGTGGTGTAGTGTATCCCCCACCACTAATCCCTATTACGATGTCAGCACTGGTACAGCATTTCAGTTTATCCCTGGTGTCCAGTGGTTCCCCTCACCTTATATTCCCATACGAACATTGGTGCACCCTGTTTTCTGCTGTGATGTGTGAGGTGCACACCTTTTCATATTAGGAAAACCAGTAGGAAGCTTAATAAATGAATACTTGAGCATGAGCATATTTTGAAGGTCTGCAGATTTATTTCAGATTAAAAGTGCTATTTAAGTGTATTACAGCACATGACACTCGTCATCATTTTAAGAGTTTAGAGCTAGCAAATTCAAACAGAAGGGGTGGTCAGAGCAAATAACCAGATGTCCCACTAACAAATCAATAACTGAAAAGTTTCTTAGCATAGACGTTTGGTGCGGTTAATTGGCATATTCTTATTTTATTTCTTTTTTGTGTACTAATTTTTCATCAGAATGATGAGCAACTCTTGAAAGTTTACAGCCATCAACATTTATTACAGCCCTGGTGCTCACGAGTACCTGTCATCAATTTTTTTTCCTTGGGTGCAAAGATGATTCAGTGTTATAATTATTTTATCTGATAAGTCACAGTCTAGACTGAACTTTTAGAATGTGGAAGAACAAAGAGCTGAAAACTGATAACATCCAGAGAACTGGAATTAAAGGGACACAATCTGTTTCCTAGGTCTCCTTCTACTCAATGCAGTACAGATGGACTCCTCCAATATTAAAATACCGTTTCCAGCCTCTGATGTACAGGAATTTTGACTACTTGAAAACTGGATCATTTTACTTTAAAATTTAGAAAGCGCTGACTTTAAGGTTAGGCCCCATCGAGTGTCAGTATGGACTTTCTTGGAATAATAAGCAAAATTATGAATACTTTACAAGTATTTTCTGTACAAAGGAAAATCCTACACTTAAAAACTTTGAATAATTTCTGGACTGTCAACATGGATCATTCCCTTTAATAAAAAAGAATGGCTTATGGTCCTAATAATCTGGAAAATTTTAATATAATTCCACTCTTAGCAATCACTTGCCTTAAGTTATTACAGAAATGACTTCCCTATACACACATATGCACACACATACACACAAGCATGCACAAGCACACCTGTGTACACACATATGCACACATGGCCTACATACCTACCAGCAATATAAAGGATAGCCACATCACCAAAATATCTTGAAGATGTTGGACAAAAGTGAAACACCCTTCAAAAACCTGCACAGACATAGGGAGGAGATGCAAATGCCACACAAAAGGTCCCACAGCTATGAACCAAACCACATAACCAAGAGCTGTGAGGCAGCAGTGTTACTTAATGAATTATTCTGCCATTCTGAACATGAATATTTTCCCATGAAAAGAAAAGAAATACAAGGACATATAAACTTTCACTTACTTGAAAGCAACGCGAATCTACAGCTCATAAGTCATAAATCGCAATTTCTGGGTTACTTTGTTGTACTTAATATGCAGTAGTCAATATGTCTAAGACAAGCAATATTCTGTTGATAATTAAGGATAGCATATAAGCAACAATGTTACACACAGAAACACCTAATAGTGAATAACACTGGCATTCTGCATTCTTAAGAAGACTGGAAAATTGTTTGAGTTCAAACAAATTAGGATGCCTTATTAATATCTTTATGCCATAGCTCAGCCTATGTTGCTTTATATACTGATATATGAAAGATTTGTTTTTTAATGACTTTCCATTTCTCTCAGCTGAAACTACTGGAAATATGAAATGTATATTATACTGCTAGTAGCATAATGAACCCATGTCAACAATACAGCAAGCGACATAATGGGTGTGAACAGATTATAAATTGTTGAAATATTCACATTTCAATACTGTTAGTTAACATGGCCAGCACTTACACCAACACTGTTTTCAATAATAGAAAGTACAGTTCATGCAGGGAGAATATGTGATGTACAAGATGTAAGCAGTGTAATCCATACAACAGAAAAACAAACTAAAGTAAACCTGAAGTCTTCATTAAGGTAAGTCTTATGAAAAGTCTACATGTATTCTTTAAAACGTCCATCGACTCATAGCTATATACTATTGCAGGAAAAATTAATTTTGCTTTCCCTGCCTGTCTTTAACACATTCTGAGTCTAACATAAATCAGAGTTAGATCAGTTTTTACTGAGCAATTTACATGTGTGTGCGACACGTACATGCACACGCACATGCACACACATGCGTACGCATGCATAGTTCCACAGGTTCATAGGTTCATAGGAGGTTCATAGTCTATTGGCCCTAGGGCCTTTATAAGCCTAGCCATGTTATAGTCTTGTTCCCTTATTGACCAGGTTGTATGGTTTATATTTGTAGCATGAGTCTGTGATCAGCACCGACTGCCCTTATCCACGAGGGATATAGGTGACACCTCCAGAGTAAATTTATGGTCTCCCATCCAGTTGTCTAAGTTCCCTTAAATGGGGTAATTTAAAGAGCTCTGTTTTACATGAATTGGGAGTTTGTTCTATGCTCATCTTGAAAAACTGTCACAGTATTCTTAATGAATATGTCCCACAAATGATTATAAACTGTAAGGATATTTCATAAATAATGAATAAAGAAATGATTTCTTTGTTAAATTCAGACATGCTGAGAGTTATGAGTTCAATAAACACATTGCTCTTTGTGAGGCAATAGACAGTAAATGATATTTTCTTAACAGAATGAGTATCCATGGCTGGAATCACACTGCACACCACTATTTACTGGGCCATTAGCTCATAGGCAGAGCCAGAATACATTGCAGGCCAGCTGCTCACAAAAAAAGTGTTTTGTGTACTACTTGGAATAAATAGTCAAGATAATTCATATGGAGTTACTATTGTTCATTCAACAAGCATTTTGTGTTGTTTAAGATTGCTTTCTTCTCAGACTAATGTGAGCTGACACAGATTTTTTTCTCACTAAGCATACTCTTAACATTGCAATTTAATATTCCAAATGCAATGTACTCAAAAGCTTTGTCTTGTATGGACTCTGCAGAGATGTTTCCCTTAAGGCATGGTACAAAAGCATGCAGAACTGTGTATTGTAGATATAATAAAAACAGCCATATCCTGTGTATAAATATGGGCTGACAAGACAGCTGAAACTTGTAAGAGATCTACACTGGGCAGACTGACTTTCATTCATCACCAGACTGATTAAGAGATGTTTGCTGAATGCCAAATGGTTGTTGGACAGATGCTTATACACTGAGTAGTTGTTTAATCTCAGTTCAAATCTTATTCAAAGAGTATTATGTATAACAGGATTTCTGTCATTCTCTTTCATTGCTCTTTTTATGACTCAGTAATACATAAGGATTTGTGGGGGAGTAATAAAATTGGTCACACATTTATTTCCTTAAAATAATGCTGGTATAATCGACATCAAAGCGTGCCTCATGATAATTCTTGAAAAAAGTATCAGTCTTCCCTTTATATTTTAGCAATGGAATAAAATATGCAAGATTCATTTTGTTACATTTTTACACACCCACACATGCAAACACCCCCCACACATTATGTATATATAGATATTTATAGAAGTATACTTACTTGTATGGTGATATTCTGTGTGTTTTAACTTTACATGTAACAATTTATATTGGCTTATACTGAAAACATACAAATACAGTTACAAATCAATATTTTATATCAATATCTATGTGTGTGTGTGTGTGTGTGTGTGTGTGTGTGTGTGTGTGTGTGTGTGTGTGTGTTTATAAATGTAGCTCTCTCTCTCTCTTTCTATATATATATATATATATATATATATATATATATATATATATATATATATATATATATATATATATATATATATATATACATATGTGTGTGTGTGTGTGTGTAATTAGCAGAGGTGTAGGGATCCCCTGGAAAAAAAACAATTTTTTTTGTTTTTTGTTTTTTGTTTAAAAGTTTTGCAATCACCAAGATTCATTCTCAGTGCATGTATAGTAGTGTGCCAACATGCACAATATCGATCATTTGGTGTCTACATTATTCAGGTTGACAATAGAGGCATTTGACAAAGTTAAATATATAGACATGCATATGTGTGTGTGTGTGTGTATATATATATATATATATATATATATATTTATATATGGATCTAGGACTTTTGATCGAAAGATCAAAAGTACGAATCCATCACAGAACATACTTTACCGAAAGTGTAAGGTAAAGTATGTTTAAACAAAAAAATAAAACAACATTAAACCTACTTCTATGCACCCCCACACCCCCTCTAATATTCTCACTCCGAGGTTGCACTACAGTGGGGAAAAGGGAATCTTCCCTTATCCACACAGTAGTATGTCCAGCACAATGAGCGTACTTATCCGAAAGTGCTGCTTCGATGAACAGCACTTTCGGTTAAGTATGTTTGTGATTTCTGCTTCGGTGGAAAGTGCATTCGGGGATCTGTACGGATCCCATATATATAATATATATATATATATATATATATATATATATATACATATGTATATATATATATATATATATATATATATATATATATATATATATTTATATATTATATACCCATATAGATATGGGTTCTATGAGGCTAATCAATAATGGCTAAGCTCATCCTCTGTATTGTCGATCCACAATGAAGATGGTCAACAGCTGTGTGATAAAGGGGACTGATATCGAAGTTAGTATATATAATTAGCATAGATTGTGGGTCCCCCTGCAAAAACACTCACTTTTATGAATGCATGCTCCAAGAAGTACCCTTAGCAGAAGGTGTCAACATTTTGTGATTTGATATTACTGTGTCAACATTAAGCAATTTGAAGTAACACCAAATCCACTATTTCACCTCGATCCATAGGTATATATTGATGCAGCTATACATTAATTCTTACAGTTAGAACTGCTGAAGGAAATCAAAAAAATGAATGCATTCAGTGTTGTCATGTACCATGTATGTTGCCTTGATAAAAGGACGATGGCAAATATATTTGTATACATTTAAGTGTTAGGATCAATGGGTCATACGTGCATCTGCTATGGAAATTTTACATTTTTATGGCATCTGTAGAATAAGACTATGATGAGAAGACCTATTAATCTGATTTTAAGGTATTTTATAAAGTGTTTTCTTTTTCAAGTTTCAGGCTTCATTTTGGTACTAATTCATGGTATTGTTCAACCTATACAGGTTATCATTCTCACTGGTGATCCTGACTGTATTATAGTTAATAGATTATAAAGTGAGATTTACTTAATAGCACTAGACCATTTTAAAATATAACTGTTTTGAAGAGGAACTAGTTTGCACAGAGGTATGCTCATCTAGTCTGGACACTGAAATGCTTTATGTACTAGGAATGCATTAGACATGAAATAAATGGTTATTGCCCCAAGGGCATAGTATTTTCTCTAATTTAATGGATGTAACTAGATTCTGTGTCACATGCAAATGAAGGTTTATAAGCATATGGATAACCATTTAGCACCTCTTCTGTTATTGGGCATATTTGAATTATCAGGCTAAAGGCATCCTATGTGGGTACTTTCGCAGAGAAGTCTATAGTTGTACTTCTTTCTGTGGGATACATCAGCAGAAATTCATATCACTGTTTCAGAGTTGTAATTGGCAAAATTGAAATACATCTATAGAATAAGACAGGCAGTGACATTTAAATGAAAACTGAATATGCCATACGTAGGCTGGGAATGCAAACATATAAATGCACTTCTCAAAAAGTACTCAGGATATTCAAAATGTGAAAGTATTTGTATTCACATGACAAAAACAAAATTGTAACAAATTTCCTTGGGCTCAGTCTTGGCTAAGCCACTAAATTTGTACTGTTAATCTTCTATTTGCAGAACAAATATTTAATGGTTTAAAACAGTACACAATTCATATGAGCAATTTGCAAAGTGTATAGTGGACATTAGTCAATATAACAAAAATCCATACTGTGTAAAAATAAAAATAATAACTTCTACCTGTTCACAACTGAATGTAACTCAAGACCTTGAGAAACAGCTTGATAGCCTATAAACTAGGATTTTAGAAATATTTTTGCAAATAAAAGGTTTCTTAATACTCTGGCTCATCAAGAATGCCAATTGTGAATATGTGAATATTTTTGTATCTGATAAACCAGACTTTAATTTTGCTATAAATGCACAGTGACATCTTCATAGTACTTTTACAGTAATTGATGAAAATATCAACATACACAAGTACAATACCATACAGACCATGGATTCTGCATTTGTGTAATATAAGGTGACAGAGATCGCTTCATTGCACTAAATTTAGTCTGATAATGCATATTGAACAAAAAGAGGCAGACAGAGTAACAGGAATCTTTAGAATACATATTGAAGGTGTTACACATTTGGGACATTCATTTTTTTGTTGGCTAATAAATAAATGATATCGGATAAGACAAATTCAACAATGTACAGTAAACCTGATGGACTAAGCAACACGTCAGTACTCTAGGGTTGCCACCTTTCATTGCGGTTAAAACAGGAGAAAAGCCACACCCCTCATGTCACCAGTATCCCCGCCTGTCCCACCCCCTCGCGCGCCCACAGCCCACCCATTTTGTGATGCCACAATGACACCACTCTGTGAGGAACGCCCTCTTTTTCTGTTCCTATTGCCTGCTTTCGGCTGATTTACTATGCTTTTCTGTAAAAAAAAAAGCATACTAAATCAACCGATTTACAAACTCTGATAGTCTGTTTCCTTTTTGAAACAGAATACTGGAGTTTGTACAGTGTTTTCCGGACTACCGAAGAATCAGTTTGATTTCCGGATAGTCTGGGAAAAAAATAAAGGGATGGCAACTCTACTGTACTCACAAACATGTCTAGCCAAAAGGCTATCAGGAAGTCTGCTTACTAACAGATCTTTTCAATTCTTCAGCTTTAGGTATGGAGTCTCATAGAGGTTAACACAATCACCTGCATGACTTGTATGACAGTGGAGAACAGCTGTAAAAGTTGATGTATGTATAAGTCATGCTAAAAGGTGACCTGTGTCTGCCATACAAGGTGTCCTGTGACCCAGTACTAATGGATTTACTGGACATCTACAAGCCAAATAACATCAGAAATCAAAACCTCTTCTGCAACATCAACAGAATGGTTTGTGGGACCAGTCTATTTCACAGAGGCTATCACTGATCTGGAACAGACTCACCATCCACATAAAACAAAGTTCACTTCTGTCCAAATTCAGGTGCAAACTGGATCTGTGAACGAGAAACATAACATTTGCCGCAGGCCTGCTCCTGTAATGGACAGAGGCAGCACCTAAATGCTTTATCCTGTGCATGGGTCCCCTCAAATTGTCTATGGTATGATCCCAGATGTTCTCATTATGGGTAACATATAATTAATGACCATGAGATGTGTGTAAGCCCAATCTCTAAGGAAAGAGTATAGATTAATTAAAGCACAAAAAGGCAAATTGGCTGGGCTTGAAATGGCCCAAAAGGGCAGCTAGCTTAGTATTTACTTATGAACCTATGAACTTATGAAACTTCACTTCCTGGATTTTCTTTCAGAACCAGCCTCAGTCAGCAATCATGTGCTCAATTGTCCTGAGCAGCTAGCAACCAATAATGTTTCTCATGGGGAGAATAGTTTTCCAAAACCAATATGAGTCCTCCCGTAACCTGCAACAACAAATAGATATTTGGCCTGAGAATTTTGCCTTATAAAAGTCAAAATGAACAAGACTACTTCCTTAGTAATAATTCTGGGACTAGATGTTCTGTAGTAAAGCACACAAAGCATTGCTTTATTTTACTACTCATTAACCTGCAGAGGTACATTTCAGGTTGCGCCCATTTAACCAGGAGGATATTGCCTTTGTGATGTCCATCCACTGGGCCAGTAATCAAGGAGCCTTGATCCCCACCACAGACACTGGTGAGGGATGCTCACTTGGAACAAAAATAGATACCGTACATACAATATTTTCAGATGCAGCTCTCTGCACCAAGCACAATTTCCCTTTAGCGCACATAGGGAACACACTCAGTCTAAGGGATAGGTTTTCATGTCTCTCACCAGGCCCCAAATAAGATTCCCCACTGACAGAGATGTAGAGTTGAGTCCTCAGCCGAGTATTCCAAGCCAAGTCCTCCACCACCCTCTCTGTGAAACCAGTGTTCTGCATCCCTGATCCAAGTAGGTGACACACACATACACTCTGAGATTTGATTTATACACACACACACACACACACACACACACACACACACACACACACACACACACACACCTGGGAAAGGCTGGCACAGATTTACCATCTATGCCCTGTCTGCCTGGACTATCAGGTAGGTACTGCCACCAGAACACTCCAAAGCCAGCTACTGTAAGGCTGTTACAAGGGTACCCAATTATACAGAGTAAAATTAATACTACTACAAATGGTAGTGTTTGACCAAAACAGCAAGGCTTTAAGGAGTAGCCATAGTGTCACCAAATAAATATAAGACCTCTCAAATGTTAAAGTATTCTCTAAAAGACCAGCCACAATGAATATTTTAAATATATTTGATAATAAATAATAAAAGAACATGAAAATACTAAATAACTATTTAAAATAAACACCAGAGTTTCAATCACAGAAACTATTAGAAATAGCACCAATGCAATGATTCATTCAGATACAGGAAAACAATACTTAAGTAATCTCACTATATTTTCCTGATTAATCTAAAAAATACTGTTCCCTAGTTCACTTACTAGAGCAAGGCAAGATGATGTGGGTGAGCAGTCCTTCTTTGTCAGGTTTCAAAAGTAGACTGCCCTGAGACTTCTGTCTCATCTAGTATTAAAGCATCATTTCAGTGCTGGTTTACAGAATGACATCACATCCATCTGGTCGTCTGACATCTGGTTCCCACACCACCCCCTTTACTAGAAACTGAAGCAGAATCTAGCACATATGTGTCAATACAGACACATAGAGCTTTGCTAAGATGTGTTGTAGCATCTGGAAGCTATAAAACCATTTCAAAAACTTCCACCCTTCCAAAGTAGCTCCCCTAAGAACAATACAGTAGGATTCCTAGTCCTGGCTTTCACATACATTTTGTCTCTGGCTGCAATTAGAACTGTAAAATAAAATCTTTATGGCCTAAACCAGGTAATTTAATTTCAGACTATTTTTCAAAGTTAGCTGGACTGTGATTAACCTTTTCTCTTCCAGTATCCTCTGTTACTATACATTCATTTCAACAGTTTCAATACAGTGTGACATACAGGTGTATTTCTTTTCTGCCCAACAGGACCTACTGTGGTACATTTTTAACACAAGCTTTACAAATGTATTTTCTATACAAGCACCTGTACAAATCAGTTTGATATACAGATGACATATAATTCTAAAACTCCAGCTAGCTATGCTGGCATATGTTGCACATCCACTGCCCTACTCTCTCTGACATAGCTGGCAGTACCACAAATCATCACAGTCTTAAAGGAGAAAAGTGACTCCTACTCTATTGCAAGGCTTTATAAATGTACCATATATTAAAACTCTGCAGAGCCTGTTGCAATTCTCATATATTAATTTAACAAAGTCAAATCAAATCATAACACGATCTTAGACTTTTACTTTCAGTCCTGGTGGTCAGTGGCAGATTTGTAGGCATTGTATTTGAATTACTTTAAAAGATGTTTCCTAAATAACATGTCATTAACAAAGTATCCACTATGTTTCCAATAATGACCACTGCACTTGAAATCTGAAAATAGGATTGAGTTATGTCAACGCTGGAAAAAAGGTGGCAACAATATGCTCTTCAAAATCTATTGCTGAACTGCTATAATATAGGATTACACCAATGTAATGGAGCTAACTGATATTTTTACATCAAAAAATAATAACTATTCCCATAAATTCTTTCTGTGTTTTCCTTTCTTATAATTTTGTTCAATCCATGACGCTCTTTTTGCTCAGACACCTAAATTACAGCAGGCCTGCTCAGCCTATGAAAGTCAATAGGCACACTGACAATGATCTACTCCGTAGGGCTATTTTATTAACTTTTTAAAAATATATTGGTAAATCATAATCTTTTGTTGCTAAAATGTCATATTCACATTTTAATATGACAATTCACTTATTTTGGATTAAGGTCTGCTTCTCTGTTTGCTGTGAGTGCAGGTATTGTAGTTACTTTATCTTTACCTTCCATCCTTCCTTATCACCTCTCTTAGAAATGACTACTTTAGCTATACAAGGATTCATTTAAATGGACCATAGCTTCTGCATATTGCAAGAATAAAAATTGTATTGTGGAGTGGATCTGGTTCAAGAGCCCTTACCCAGCTCAGTGTGGCTCACATACACTGCAATGTTTCATCTGAAAGGAGTATGACAGCTAATAAGCCATAACATTGGTTATACAACTGCTGCTGTTTCTATTGGTTTGAATTTCTTATTAAATTAAATTAAATTAATTTATTTCATTTTTTTGGATGTTATGTTCTCTATATGCTACCATTTCACTTTATATGAGGTGAATATTAAAGCAAGTTTATTCACTCTGAAGAGGAGAAAATAAATGACAATTCTGATATTTTGACTGTGTTGTAGATGAAACCTGAGTCATGGAAGAGTTACTGTGTAACAAAATGGAAGACTTTTTTTGAATAATGCCATTATAATATATATATATATATATATATATATATATATATATATATATATATACACATATGAATCCCCTACAGAATTCCTTAAAACTTCGAAATTCATATGACTGAAGATCATATGATTGAAGTTTTAAAACTTCAAAATCCTGAACGGAGATCGGCATACAGAGCGGAACGGGAGACTTCCCTTTTCCTTGCTGTAGTGGGATCTTGGAGTTGGAATATTTAAGTAGTGGGGGTGTAGGGGGTGCTTGCCCCCCTGCAAAAACATGTTTTGTGATGTGTTGACTGCTTTTGGGGGGGGTTCTTAATTTCAAGATTCCAAGATCTCAAGGTTCTGAATTCGATATTCTGAACCTCGGGATTTTGGTATTTTGAAATTAAGAAGTGAATTCATATATATATATATATATATATATATGTATATGGGTCCACTTCAAAATACTGACTTCAAAATCCCTAAACTCAAAGTACTGAGACCAAAATCTATAAAGCTCAAAATACTGAAAACTTAAAATACTGAAAACATACAGGATACCAACACTTATTATATTCCAGCACAAGTACATACTGAAACAAATAAAACACAAACCAAATTACTCTTCTCCAAGTATAAGCAGGAGGGCAAGCCCCCCTGTACCCCCACTACTTAAATATTTCATCTCCGAGAATGCACACATACACACTCACACACACACACACACACACACACACACACACACACACACACACACACACACACACACACCACACACACACACACACACACATATATATACACACACACACACACACACACTTTTTTGCCCCCCTGCCTATACTTGTAGAAGAGTAATATGTTTCTGTATGTAGTTCTGCTGCAATATAGTTATGTTGCTGTACTGTGGTTTTTTTTCCGATATTTTGAGTTTCAGTATTTTGAGTTTAGGGATTTGAAGTGGACATATATATATATATATATATATATATATATATATATATATATATATATATATATATACATATCACTAAATAAATAAATAAATAAAATATATGATAAATAATTAAAGACAGAAGTAGCACTAAATTCTTTTCTGCTAATAGGACTAAAGCCTACAGTTTCATGGAAGACAATCCCAGTTCTTAGTAAACCATATTAAAAGACATGTATCCAACTGGTAACCTTATTATAAAATTATTTTAATCCAAATGCTGATGAAAATGCAAAGCCCAAGTTATACTAAATGTAGGATAATAACAACTTCTTTAAATACCTCAGTTTGTGGCTAGAGCAGTCACTAACATTGCACATCCATATTGAGAAATTCACATCAAAGGTTAACTCACTTCTCTTCTGGGCTAGGAAAATTTCATTATATCTATCCAACCTAGCCATGCCAGCTACAGGTGAATGAGTCATTCTGGTCCACGAAGAAAAATGGACTACCCTTAATAGCCACTGCCTCTGAGAAAAACTCCTCTACACTACAGACTATAGAAAGCAAAATTGATTGCTTCATCTCTAACTTGCCATCTCATGAGAATCACTGCTTCATCCTCAAAAAAGCCAAATGGCTCCCATTGCAGCACAGAGTAGATGTGCTACTAGGCTGTCTCGTCAACAGACATCTGCATCCTAATTAATTTCCACTACTAGCTGCAAAGCTTTATGTCAAGCACATTCATTACAACCGCAGACACCTCTCACAAACAACACCCCCACTCCAAGCCTCACAAACCAGGCTACATTGCACCCATCAGTCTTCTTGTTTAACTATGGGACTACAATCCCCCTTCCTCCCTTCAGAGTCGAACTTAAAAAAATCACTCTATACTATACCTGAAATCCTTCTGCCCTAGCCTATCTCCCCTCATCTCTCAATATTCCCCCACCAGGTCCCTATGTAGCTCTGACCATAACCTACTACAAATATACAAATCTAAGATTAAAATTGGCTGCAACCTCTACAGCTACAATCCTACCATATCATGGAACAAATTACCACTAGAAATCATGTCCCCCAAACATCCAGATCAGTTCAAAACTGCCACCAGAGCGTACCTCCAAACTCACTAGTCCTGCCTCTGCACTCATCCTCCATGATCTCAGTCATTAATTCACATATGATAACCAAAACTTCAAACCTTTTTAGTTCGTAAACCTCTTCATAGTGTCACTCTTCTTCTCCATCTCTTATCTCCATTTCTAATGTCACATATCTCCTGAAATAACTACATAGACTATGTTTGTATCAAATAATTTTTCTTATGTATGCTTGTTATGTTTTCCACTGTTATTTTTTTTCTGATAAAATGTATTTCATTGTATGTATATGTTGTAACCCTCTTACACTGTTAACACTAAAATTGTAAAACTGTGGCGCTTTTCTCCCCAGGCCTCTGCTGAAAAAGGGCTACTTAGCTCAGTTGGACTAACCCAGTCAACAAATGTAAAATAAATAAATATATAAATAATCCTCCTCACCAAATCAAACCGTACTTGCCACACAGCATGCCACATCACCTAAGGGCCTTTAAGTCCCTAGCCTTACTCTCTCTCAGCTGCAAACACCTCTTATCTTCATGTCCACCGTCTTCCACTGCCCTTACTCTCATCTCTCACTACACCAACCATTTCGACCATGAAGTAAACCTAAAATATAATCATGTAAAACAATAAAATGTACATTTCTATCATAATTCTTGATTCATCTATTAATGCTACTATACATGTTTTGTTATATATTGTTACTTTCTGTTCTGTTTTTGGTATGTACAGCTTACTGCCTCTCTGTTTTACATTTTTGTGAATTATTTCACCTACACATTAAACAAATGTGAAATAAAGTAAAATAAAAATAATTGCCTTTTTAGTGCATGGAGCACAGTGATTACACTCCAATATTTGTAAAAAGACAAACCATTTAAGTGCCAGAGTGGTGTGCAACCCAACCTTAATCATTGTTAAGCATTCCCTGCTAAATTAAGGTCAGGTGTAGCACCAGGCAGAAAAATCTGCAAGTACTATCCAGCAAATGACAGCGGTAGAACAAAACATTTGTTTCTGCCTGCTGTCTGTACCAGTAACATGTCACCAACTCCCTCAAACGAACTTTGTTGCTAAAATAACAGGATGTGCTAGCATCCATTTTCTGCAGGATATGAACTCTGAAACTGAAATGTATGCCATTATTTAGTGACTTCCGTCCTCAGTAGTTTGTCCAAAAAACACCCATTTTTATGAGGAACACACCAGAAATATAAAGCATTAATCTGGATGTCCTGCAAAAACCTAGACAGCTGAGAGGCATAAAAGGCAAGTGTAAGTGTAACCGCCTGGATTACCTCTCTTGACAGTTCTCTCTTGATGGTTTTATGGCTTTGAAAGACGGTAAAATACTTAGCAATTTTTTCCCTCTAAGTAATAGTACATGGAGCAGATAAAGCTCAATGCACTGCAAAGAAGCTTTGCTCTCAAGGTGAATTTCTTGGGAACCATGTGTCAAACACATAATAAGCAGGTTATGATCCATGACCCAGTCATAATCCTTTTTATTATATGACTCCTGGAAGCTGTGCTGCTGTACACAAGCTAAAAGAAAAAGCTATCAAAGTGGCATTTTGACTCTATTTTGTATTCAGTAAAAAGGGAAGTACATTTATTCTTCTGCACTTAAAGTCATCTCATGATTTAATTCAGATTTAACTTTTATGTTATGTATTCTACATTTTTATTGTGTTTTCTCTGAATTTGAAGTTTCAGCTATGAACTGACTGAAGCTGTTATACAATTTGCACTGTATTCAAGTGTTTTCTATACAGTCAAGTGAGTCAACCAGTGTAACTGCATTTATGTGCTTTGTTTTTGGCACTTTTCAAAGTTAAAACAAACAACCTGATTTCACTAGACATGTGAGTCATATAGAACTTGTAGTGGTTATCCTAGTGGGAGGAGGATAACTGTTGCAGTTCTGGGAAAGATAAACACTATTAGGTAGAGCTTTAGCTGTTTTATTTTATTGCTTCTTCCATTTTCCCTGTTTGTTTTATATTGCACAGAGCTGCACGTAGCATGTGGTGTTGAAATGTGCACTCCAGACACATGAAACTTCATCTGTAACTTTTCCTAATATCAAAACCATTGTCCTTGGAGATTTCAATATAGACTGGAACTCATACTCCTTAGAATCCCCTTCCACCCATATAAATCTATACAGGTTTACACAAATTATATCCTCCCCCACTAGGATCAGTAAACCCAATAAAAAAGAAAGCATAGTAGACTGGATATTCATCAATAGTCATCCACATATGTATAAAAGTGGGACCCTCCCTGATGACCTCAGTAATCATTCTTTAACCTATATCATCAGACATAAAAATTATGATCTCCACCAGCCCTCTCACAAAACAATTAGAAACAATAAGAACTTCAATCCCGCCAACTTCCAAAATGAACTAAAAGCATGTAACTGGTCAATCCTAAAACGGCTGCCACTTGATGAAGTTGTAGTTTTCTTTAATACTAAATTTCTTGCCATACTTGACTCACACACCCCCGCACGTACCATTAGAACTAAAACAAAAACTGCACCATGGCTTACAAAGGATACCAAAGCAAAGATCGAACTTATAAATAAAATATGGACCACCTGGCATGACATCAAAGCCCCTCTAAACCATCTGAGATATCGGCGCTTCATAATGACACACAAAAATCCATTCTGCTAGACAAAAAAAAAACTACTATTATAATCTTCAACAAAGATATCAAAATAAACCTCAAAAGTTTTGGGCAGGTATAAATATACTCCTTCATCCAGGGCAATCCACCACTCCTACCCCTTCCACTTCTACCCATAAATCTCTAAAAGAGATTGCCAACACCTTTAACAGCTTTTGTACTGAAACTGTCCAGACCCTTGCTAGCCAGCTAACACCCACAAGCACTAATTCTATCATAACCTCACTCACTACCCATCTCCACTTAAGTTTCCAACCATTCTCTACCTCACTTATCCGATCCCTGCTTAAAAAACTAAAACTGACTACCCTATCTACAGATCTTCTATCTGCAGAGTACCTACAAAAAGCCAAAGATGTCATAGCTTATCCAGTCTCAATCTTGATCAATAGAACCATATCTGAAGCCTCCATCCCTCCATTTGGAAAACTTCCCATGTCATACCACTCCACAAAGGTGGCAATTGCACAGAACTATCAGATTATAGACCCATTGCCATACTTTCACCACTGGCCAAAATAATGAAGAAATGTATTCATAAACAACTCTTGCACTATCTCATACACAACATTCTGCTGGCTAACTCTCAGCATGGCTTTAGGCCACACCATAGTACCCCCTCTGCCCTCCTCTCTTTCTCCAATGTCATAAATCATAACTGTAACAACAACAAACTACCCTCAGCCCTATTCCTCGACCTATCCAAAGCCTTTGATATGGTCAACCACCAACTACTCACTGCCACTTTGAAATCCATTTGCTTGAATAACCATGCAATTCAATGGTTTCAATCCTATCTGAATGGCAGACAACAGGCTGTCCTATGGGAGGGAAATGTATCTACTCTACTACCCCTCACCCTTGGAGTTCCCCAGGGCTCTATCTTAGGACCTCTTCTCTTTTCAATCTTTATTAATGACCTTTACTCTGCCATTCCACATGCTACATGCATACAATACACAGATGATTCCACGTTGATCTGCTCAACCTCCACCTCATCTGACCTGCATACACTATCCCAGAAAACATTTAACACAGTTGAGAACTGGCTCTCATGCCGCTGTTTGCTCTTGAACCCTAAAAAGAACATACTACTACTTTTCTCCCTCACTCACAGGTCAACACCACTTTCCTTTATGATTTCCTCTAATAATGGAACTGTTATTTCCCCAGATAACCATACTAAACTCTTAGGGGTAACTATTGATAATAACCTTAAATGTATCATGCATATCAATCAAACTATTAAAACCATTAATAAAAAACTGGGCTCCCTATATAAAAATAAACCTTTCCTTACCCCACTAGCAAGGACTGCCATTGCCCACGCTCATCTTCTCTCTACCCTTCTCTATGCCTCCTCCATTTTCACTAACTTGAACAAATCTGAACTCTGCAAACTCTCAAGCTGTTATAATCACATTGCTAGATTTGCCACTGGCTCTACTTACAGAACTCAAGATTGTCAAAACCTTACACCTCTAGGATGGCTAGAACTGACTAGCTCACTTCAGTACAATCAACTTATAGTAGCCCATAAAATTCTCAACCAACCAGATAATACCCCTGCAATTAAAAACATCATTTATCCCCACAGGAACACGAGGCCACTGCGATCTTCTAACAAAAGTACTAATTCAGACACTCAAAACTAACAACTCACCTGGTGACTCCTTGTTTTCTAACTCGGTAGGCAAAATTTGGAATTCACTTCCAGCTGATGTAACACTAGAACCATCATTAAACCAATTCAAGAAAAATCTCAAACTGTATTTCATGACACATTGGCTTTGCCACTTCCAGAACCCAGACTAACTCCTTCCATACTATAGTATACGAAACAGTATTGTAAGGAATACCTAGCTGCTTCTATCTGATTGTCTGCAACCATATAAGATTCAGCTATGTCTGACAAAAAATTTTTTTAATGTTCATGCTTAATTTCAATGTAATGTTTTAATGCTGGAGCTTTTCTCCCCGGGTGTCCACTGAAAATGGACATGTATCCAGTCGGACTATCCTGGTTAACAAATGGAAAATAAATAATAAATAAATGTACTCACCCAAATCCTATCACTAAATAGGCTAAGCACCTAGCACCCTAACAGTAGGTTGTGGCAGCCCTAGCAACACTGCATTCTACAACGTAGAACACAGGCAATGCAAATATGCTCAATACTTCTGTTATAAAACATTTCCAAGCTGTGCTTATCATTGCCACATTAAAACTCTTAGCCACATCACGGTCAAATGGAGTCCTAGACAGTGTAATGGGTCAGACCCTCCCAGCCATTGTCCCATTACTTGGCTATTTCTCCTCAGTTATCCAGTTACCATAAACACTGTTCAAACCCATCAGCGTTCATACTGTTTTCTTTACTTTTTAAAATGATTAGAGATAGTTACAACTTTTACTTAAAATGCTCTAGCACAAGCTATACCCACTTGCTAAACAAAACAATACAATCTCACAATGAAAACAGACTTAGATTAAGTTTACCTTTCATCTGTTTTCAAACCATAGGCCCCTTGCACACATTTTTGGACCATGTATACATCCACATGTTCTTTGATGCACCATCTTGATTGTATAAAGCTATATTCCTTGTATAATACATCACCACTTGTTACAGTATGTTTCAAAGTTGTAGGATTGAGCTTTTTTCCAGTAAGCAATGAAACAAACCATATGAAGCAATAAGGACAAAACTACCCATTACAGAACATTTCAAACACAACAGGCCACTCAAATTTCTGTCATTACAATCCACCAATACCAGTCAATATACACAATCTCTGTAGAATTAAAAGTCATCTGAATAATTCCACATTGAAGAGATCGATAATGAATGAAGAGTTTGCTGCTGGCAAGCGACTTTACATTTTAGTGTTTTATGTACAAATTCAGTGCCTGCAGCCATTGAAGAATAAACTGCTCATATTACATCTGAAAAAAAAATTGGTAAGCTGGTAATATTGCAATAGGGAATGGCTGTCAAACCAACAATTGGTTCATAGTTACTAGGCCTCTCATCCAAAGGAGGACACAATCAGGAGTGCAGAACCCCCAGCCCCTTTAAAGGGAGCACTGCAATACCAGCACTCCATCTATATGATGTGGGACTAGAATCCACAGCCTTCTGCTCCTAAGGCAAGTATACTACCTTTTGGGTTACCGACGCTGCATTTAAAATTTATAGCAAAAACACTGATGATGAACATTTACTGAACAAAGCCGTTACACATTGAAAACAGACTTAGCACGAGCAATAGTAAATGTCTCTTCCTTTGAAACTCAACATTCATGAAAATGAACAGAAAGTCAACATTCCTTGAAAATGCACAGAAGCTCAGCATTCTTTGAAATTGAATAGAAACTCAATAGTCTTTAAAAATACACAGAACCTCAACAGTCTTTGAAAAATGCACAGAAACTCAACATTTTGTGAAAATACATTGAAGCTCAACAGTCCTTGAAATGTACTTGCTGATGACAGTTTGGCAGTGGGTGTAGAGGATTCAAGCTCTAGAGTCCTGTATTCAAAGTACAGGGTTTGAGCCTGAATGAGTTAACCAACCTGCCATCCCTAACTAGAGCATTTCAAACAAGCACACACATACAGACACACACACAGACACACACACAGACATACACACAAACACACACACACACACACACACACACACACACACACACACACACACATGCATGCTTCTAAATCTGTGTTTATTTCATGAATTACCCACATTCGTCAGGAACAACAGTTTTCTGTAATAAAATCCAAATTCTTGCTTGTCCCTTAAAAATTGCATGCTCCATAATAATGTTTAAATGTGTGTATGTCGTACTAATGATGCATGTTCAGACATTACTAAGGATGCACTCTGCATGCATCCTTAAAGAAGAAATGTGACACCCAGAGAGTATGGGTTTAAAGAAGAAATGTAAGTTTTTCGGCAGCCCTCCCAGCCACCCTAAGAGACTGCCTAGTTCACCTAGTGCTGGATCTGACTCTGTTTAAACCCATACTTTTTTTACCTAAATAGGCATGCATGTATAACTACACTTCTCATCCTTAAATTAACAACTCTTTCAATAGATGATAGAGCTCTTATTTTATATAAGCTTTGCATTTATGTTCTGTATTTTTAGTCATTGCCTAAGAACCTCTCAACCTCTAGCTTAGTCTCCATAACACTGCTCCATAAAGGCATCCCTACTACTAATCCTGGAAACCTTAGCTCTGTCAGCCTAACAAGTTTCATTTGTAAGGCCATAGAACTCAGTATTAACAGGCTTGATCAACATAGACATTAAAAATCTCATCAGGCTAGATCTGCAGCAATTTGGTTTTGTAAAAACTAAATCCTGAATAATTAACTTGGCAACTTCTGTAAATCAAATTTTCCTTTACATTGGACATAATGGAAGGTCATCCTACTTGTCCCTTTCCTGTTATAAGCCTGATAACATTAGGTATCTTTAGGCAGTGCTGCCAGTACATTATGCTTACAGATGACTAACTCTTACTAAATAGAAATAACTCTTTTTGCTAAAGGTGCAAATATATAAGAGATATGAAATCCCACTCTCTCAAAAAACACAGGATTGTGAGTATCACACTAACACATCACAAGCTATACACTTAAACCTGACACATAATAGAATGACATATGCTATCACTGTAAACAAATCCATACCTAAGCTTACTAGAACCATAAAGATTATGTTTCAGCAAAAATAAAAATCAAACATTTCATTGCATAATACATCACCTTTAACAAAGAGTCATCATGAAACAAAGGGTTTCAATTCCAGTACACCAGACCACTCCACAAACAACAATATTTCAATGATTGGTAACTCCATAGTGAGACACACAGATTCCCCAGTCAATAGGCTGGACAGTGACAGAGTGACAGGAAGTTTTTACTTTCAGGTGCCAGGATCTCAGACATCTCAAGAGCCCTTAGGATCCATACTCCAGAGAAATATAATTATAGCATGATAGTTGTGCTTGTTGGAATGAATGACAATGCCTTGGAGTGAGAAGTCATGAGGGAGATGTAGAGAGACATGTCTGAGCTTTCCATCCATATATCAAATGCAGTCAAGATCCTAATGAGAAAAATCTTTCCTTTCTACATGAATAATGCTTAAGTACAAAGAAAAGGTGATTGGCTTCAGCAATTGGCAAACTAAATGTTGTCATTCCAGGGGAGATCTAGTATATGTTAATATGGAAAGAGATGCATGATAGTCTCACTTGCTTTGAAAGGGATGGTTGGTCCCTCTCATTCAAAGGCTTCTACATACTGGGTAAAGCCCATGCTGCCTCACAGTGCCTTCTTAGGCAAAGTTCAGTTACTGAACATTCTAATGTAGCAAATGTATCAACATCAAAACAGGATCAAAGTAAAGTGGCCCTGTTCAATGTCAGAAGCCTAAATGACAAACTGCCCAACCTTGAGGCACATCTGCATTTGGAGGCCATCTATATATGTGTAATCACTGAAACATAGTTTAAATGTCCAGAAAGCACTTCCTCCATGCCTTGGTTTAGCACCTAGTATGCCTTTGGAACTAATGGTCGCTGTGGTGCTGTTCATATTTGTCAAAGACCAACCACCTGTATACAGATTCCCAGGGACCCTGAAATGGAAGTTATCAAGCTCCAAATCCCACTAAACAAAATCAGCTATCAATTTAATGTCTACTATATGGCACTTGCCATGACCTTGGTGGTTTATGTCAGGTGCCTAAATTTCATATATGAACTCCCTAAAAATAAGAATACCATCTTTTCTGAAGACTTTAAGTGCTCATCAATTAACTGGAGTGATATGCTCATGTGTTTAATCTAATAATTAAAATATCAGTGGACCAGATTACTAGAGGACAAAATATTCTAGAGTTGGTACTTTCAAATGTAACATTATCATATACAATACAATTATTAACTCTCTCTCCAATTAAGTCAGAAAATAAGCTAGTAACCTTTTCCCTCAAACTATTTAAACCTCATGAAACCAATACATTGGAATTCAAAGACTTCAAGCACACAATTCTCCCCAGATTCTGTGATGAAGTCTTGTAGTTCATTTATAACAACATCTTTCCATACATTGAATCAGCATATAGGTATACAAAGGAGTTTTATACCCAGATAAATACATGTCTAGAATTGTCTGTCTTATCTAAATCCAAATACAATGAGAAATTGAAAAACACACCACCCTGGTGGTCCAGCAAATTCAAAAAACTGTACAACAAAAAGGAAAAGTGCATTAGAGTATACAACAGCTGTAAAGACCACAAGTGAAGAGAAAAATACTATTAGATCTACTAAGGCAGACCATGAAGTCAAGTAGGTATTTGATACCAATTATGTTTACAAATCTTTTTTAGTTATATTAGAAAATAGAGAAGCAACACAATGTACATAACTCATATTAAATGGCAAAACATGTATGGAGCCTGTGTTCATTGCCAGTGCACTTGGAAATATATTTAGTACAAATTTCACTCTTGAGATGACTATCCAAGGTCCTATAAGACCCATATCTCTGAACCCCCCCCATCATCACTAAAGAAGATGTACTGGAAGTACTATCCAAAGCTAGGAACATTTCCCCCTTGTGACCAGATAACATAATGGACTGTTTTTTTAAATACTAATAATCTTGCCCTGGTGGAATGTCTCCTTTAAGTTATCTAACCTGAGTCTGGCTATGAACTCAGCTCCAGAAAAATGGTATGAAAGCCATAAATGTGTCCCTACTACTGATCCCAGAAACTACAGTCTTATCAGCTGAATGGATCTCATTTGCAAGGCCATGGAACACACTACAACAGACTTGATTAACACTGACATTAAAAATCTTAACAAGTTATATTTGCAGTAATTTGATTTTGTAAAAACTTGATCCTGAATAGTGAACCTGGTAAATTTCTTTCAAAAGGTAACTCAACTGGTGACAGCAGTCACACTCTATACACAGCCTGTCTTGATTTGTCCAATCCCCCCCCCTCCGGAAGCCACAGTGGTGCAGCGGTTAGCATTGTCACCTCACAGCAAGAGGTTCTCCCATTCGATTCTCAGCTGGAGTGCCTTCTGTGTGGAGTCTGCATGTCCTCCCCATGGTCGAGTGACATTAAAGACATGCAGGTAGGTGCGTGTGTGAATGGGTGTGCCTTCTTTGAAGGTTGGGCATCGGGCTGGCAACTCGGCACTGTAAAAATCCACTGCCAATCATTAGCGGACAGGAGTTCCACTGTGGCGACCCCTAACCGGGAAAAGCGGAAAGTGATAATATTCATGTTTCAGCAGATGACAAACTTAAGATTTTTTAAACAAGAAAAGCATCATGTTAAAGTTAATGACGACAGTAAAGAAATTTCAGAAAACTCTACAGAGTTAGGCATACCATATAAAGTATGACATTAGATGTTATAGATTATGTACCAGTTTATGCTCACTAAATTAAACACCTGTCTTCCAGCAATACAAGTATTTTAAAATGCATGGATAACTTTTGAACGGAAGATCTAAATAAGTAAACCCTTACCTACAAGTAAGTAGATAACACCTACTGTCCTTCCCTTTAGCTGTAGATTACTTAAAAGCAAATGTATTAATTTGGAGAATCTGAAGCTTTATTTTGAGGGGGGCTCTCATGCAACCTGGCCACTAGTAAAAAGCTTTCCAAAGACAGCACCAGCCTGTTGGAATTCCAGTTATTTATTTGTTTAACAAATACATTTCACGGTTTCTCTTACTGATTGTTTTTTGTTTTGTTAGTTTATGCCTCCCTTTTACCTTGTTATGCTGGGCTAATCCACTCTGTTTGCCCTCGCTACGGTTGGGCTCACTCCGCTCCCCTACCTGACTCCCATTCTCACCCACCCCTGACATAATTTCCTTTATTCTATAGGCTTCCTAACCACACCCCCTAACATTCCATCCTTCATTACTACCGCCTCCAATCTCATTTTCCCCTTCTCTCCACTCTCCTCCCCCCTTAAATACAGCTATTTAACTCTACTTATTTAGCTTCTTCCTCACTTGCACACATTCTATCACCATCTTTTTCTCCTTTTACTCTATAACCTTTCAACTTCCTTCTTACTTTCATCTCCTACATAATCTCAACTACTTCCTCACTAATCTACTTTTAACCATGTCACACCTCTCTCTCCCACTTGCACTTCTTCCTACTGCCACACTATCCTTTACAACCTCTCCTCTTATACTTTTCCTCTAAAGCCCAACTTCTTCTCACCCACCTCTACCTATTCGCCAGTCTTCCCTCAGCTCCCTCATTCTTTCTTAACACTTCCACTCAACACTCTATCTAAAACCTTACCTCCTAACTCAAAACTTAGGACATTTAAACCTACTCAATCTAAAGGAAAATTCAAATACTTTCTACTTTATATCACTAAGCCACAACCACTCCCTACACTCCTATCCCTTTTACTTGCTGGTGACATACACCCCAACTCTTCTGGCCCAAGTGTACCTTCACTCTCTGGTGGTATCTACATACCACCAATACCCCTTCCCATATCCCATCAAAGCACATCTCCCTTTATACCATCAACCTGAGAAGCTTAGTAAACAAAACTGCTGAATTCTATTCTTGGATCTCTCAACACTCCCCTAACATCATAGCCCTTAGTGAGACTTGACTTAAACCCCACATTCCAGATAAAGAAATCCTTCCCCCTGGCTATGACATCTTAAGACTAGATTGAACCATAAAAGGAGGAGGTGTAGCTATCATGTACACTGAAAACTTATCTCTAGCCCCTCCAGCATCCCCCTCTCCTCCTCACTCTCCTGCAGAGCTTCTTTTGCAAACTGTAAAATTAATCCCCAGACCTTATTTAACATTGCTGCAATTTGCATTCCACCTGGTGACAACATCACAGTACTGGAAAGTATTTTTCCTCTCTCTCATCTGATCTCCATAATGAGACTATAATCATGGTAGATGTCAACATCAACTGGTCACCTCTTACCATGGCATCCCCCTCCACCTCCATCAACTTACATGGTTTCACCCAACTCATAACTACACCTACTTATACCATTAAATCCACTACCCATTCATCTATACTTGACTGGATCCTTGCATCACATCCCCATAAATATCACTTCCACAAAACCCTTCCTGATGCTCTGTGACCACTGCCCAACAAAAGTCCTCAGTTTTAGCCCACACATATGCAAACCCCATACAATCAAAGCACAACAAAATCTAATAAACTTTGAACTTAATAAGCTAAACAGTCAACTCTCAGCTATCAACTGGCCCTTTCTCAGACAGCTACAACTCAATGAAGCTGTCACAGAATTTAATAATGTATTTCATAACATACTTAATTCCCTTGCCCCCATACACTATATTAGAATAAAATCTGCCATATCCCCTTGGCTAACTCCCTCCACTCACTCCCTAATGGCTCAAAGGGACAAAAATTGGAAGCTCTGGATCATGACCAAACTATCCTTTCACCTACAACCATATAGACTCCTTTGTAACCTTACCAAGAAAGCAATAATCAATAACAAGATAAACTGCTACTCTAATCCCAGTAAAACACACCTACATAACTCAAAGAAATTCTGGCATACAATTAATCAAATCCTTCATCCTGGTAACCCACCTAGCCCCTCTATCACTCCTCTGTAAACTGCTACTAACATTAACTCCTACTTCATAGACTCTATCACTAAACTCATCAACTATCCAAATTCATACTCTACCCTATCCTCCTTCCCTCCTATTCCATCTAACACTTCCTCTGCTTTCTGCTTAAAAACTGTATCCACCAGATATGTAAAATCTCTGCTCCTGAAGCATAAACCTTGTTCTCCCTCAATAGATGATCTCCCTCCTCTCTTTCTCCAACTAGCTGCCAACTCCCTAGCCCTACCCATCTCTATTTTCATCAACTGATCTATTACTGAAGCTAAGGTCCCAGACATATGGAAAAGGTTCTACACTCTTCCCATCCATAAAAGAGGTAATTCTACTGAACTATCCAACTATAGGCCCATAGGAATTCTATCACCCCTATCCAAGATCTTGGAGAAATGTGTACACAAACAAATCCTACAACACCTTACACATGAGAACCTAATTAACCCCACCCAGCATGGCTTTCTCTCTGGTCATAGTACCTCTACTGTTCTCATCTCCTTCATAAATATCATTTCACAAGCCAGAGACCAGAATAAACTAGTCTCCTGTCTCTTTATTGACCTCTCAAAGGCATTTCACACCATCTTCTACCCCCGACTGTTAAACTCCATCTCTTAAACTTATCAACCACCACTATCTCATGGTTCTCCAGTTATCTTAACAAGTGTTTTCAATCTGTCAAATGGTGCTTTGCTATCTCCTCTGAACTCCCTATACAGATGGGAGTTCCCCAAGAGTCAATTCTTGAACTACTACTATTTAATAATTTTACCAATCAATTATCTACCTCTACCCCATACTCATCACTAGTCCAGTATGCAGATGACTCCACAGTTATCACCACTGCTGATACCCTCCCCAAACTTCATACTAAAACACAGGACTCCTTGTCTGTTGAAAACTGGCTTAACCTAAACCTTCTAATCTTAAATCCAAAGAAGACCAAACTCTTACTCTTCATATCAAAAATAATGTCCCACTTGAAAGCATCTTTCACCATCTCTTCCCACAATAACATACTCATCATAGTAGAAATCCACACTAAACTACTACCAGTCATTATCGATGACCAGCTAAAATTTGACCTGCATGTTCTAAGTAACATTAAGAAAACCCATCAAACACTTGATCTCCTTAATAGAAACAACTTTCTCTCAAGTACAGCTAAAACAGTTCTATCACATGCCTACCTATTACCAACCCTTCCCTACAGCTCTCAAATTCTCACCAACTTACAGGCCACACCTATTTCTAAACTAGAGTCCACTTACAACAAGGTAGCTAAATTTGCTGCTGAACTTCCATATTCCACTCATCACTGCTTAACAGTCAGAAAACTGAACTGGTCTGAATTCCCCCATAACCTCCTCCTCTCTCAGCTTCAGATAATTCATTCTATTCTATACCAGCCCACTTTCTGCCCAAGCATCACATCTATCATCTCCCCCCTACACCCCAGCTAGAACCCTCCGGAGCTCAGAACAACATCTACTGACTATTCACAAACCCAAGAACAACTTAGTAAAAAAACCTGTATAGCTGTCACAATGCTGAGAACGGGAATAAACTACCACTAGTTATCTGATACATTAGATCCAAATCCCTATTCAGAAAGGCAGTAAAAACTCACTTAAGAAAAATAAACTATGTTTGTGCTATCTCCCCCCTGAGTGACCCATCTATCTATTCTATTCTCTTATCTTGTTTTACTTCTGTGAAACCCTACCTTTCTCCTAACCTCTCTTTATTGCAACTCTGCTACCCATCTTTTCTTCCTCTCTGCTTCTATCCTACACTCTTAAAAATCTTTTCATACTTGACCATCTCTTCTCCTATTCACAGATCGTCTAATTTGTTCTGGTAAATAACTTTTCAATAGCTAAATGTCTATTTGTATTTATTGTTCTCTCCTCTGTACCTCCTTGTGCTGAAATGTATATTCTAATTGCCATGTATGTTATCTTGTTATTGTTTATGTCTATGTCATTTTTTTGTATTATTATATGTCAATTCAATTTGAATGTATTTACTGTGGAGCTTTTCTCCCCATCTCTCCAATGAAAAAGAGCTCTGTCCCAGTTGGACTAACCTGGTCAACAAATGTCAAATAAATAAAAAATAAATAAATAAATAAACAAATAAATAAATAGGCTGGTGAAATTGACCATTTTCAGTTATGACCTAGGCCCATTCAGCAGATAAAATTATTGGCAGTGGTGGCACAGATATTACATAGTAACCAAAGCAATTATTATCATAACGTAAATTCTACCATTGCATATGTAACATGAGTCACATATTTCAGTAGAACAACTACATTGTGAACATAAATAATACAGTAAAATAGTTACATAGAACAGTATATGTAAACATTATGTAAAGTACATACAGAGGTTTAGAACCTGCTATGTAACACTGAAACACAGCAAGCATTTTGTGAATTATTAACCATTATTCCTAAAGCAATGACATTTGTGTTCAACGATGAAGTGCTTTTGTAGTGTTTTTTTGTATTACTTTATAGTAAAGAGTGTTCTTTTTTTACTGGGGAGGTGATTCCACATTTGTTGGCCTTAAGATTGTGAAGGCTTTTTCACCTGTTGTAGTCTCAAAGCAAGAACAGATGAAGAAGATGCCATATTCTGGTTATCTTTTAGAAAGTATGGCTATTTCCTGAATGGTAGTTTGGTTATAAGAGGTGGGCAGTATCCTAGCCTTAGTATTCTGAAGAAGAGGCAGCCAAGAGGAAAGGTGGTCATATCAGCTATGGACAGTCAGTTAATGCCCTTTATAAGGTCACAGTGATGAATTAGTGAATAAGCAAGCAGAGCATATCTGAAGATCTTGCTTTTTACAATTTGTAGTCTTTGGGTATTGTAAAAAAACTGAAAAGTTAGTAAGGGTAGTCAGTACTCACATTTCTGGAATATGATTTTCTGTGCTATAGCTGTTCTAGCCTTGGAGTTAGCAGGTGTTAGATCTTATAACAGATTTTTACTGGTAAGAGTACTTTTTAATGATATTGTCTATATGGTTTGTGAATGTAGGTAAGTGATCATGTATAATACCTAAAAAATTATATTCTATAACAAAAGGATAATGTTATTCTCTCTGTCTGTCTTTGAGTAGGTCGGGTTATATGCTTTTTTATGGGGAGTAGAAAATATCATTACATTAGTTTTCTTTGAGTTTATGATAAGTTTGTTTAGTAGCTAACCACTGGCATAATTTTAAAAAGGTTGGCGATGCAATTGGATTCATTAGACTCCAGCATACATTGTCAGATTGACTGAAGAAAGTTCTGTAGGTCAGTGATTAATGACGAAAGGTAAGAGTAGTGGACCTGAAACAGAGATGTAGGTGACCCCTATGTCTAGGAAGCCAGTGAATGAAAAATGGTAACAGAAGACATGGGAGGACATGTTTGATAGGTAGCAATTGAATCAATTAATAGTCTTCAAACTTAAATCTTTTAAGCTTCATAAGTGGAATTGTATAGTTTACTTATTCAAAAGCATGTCATATTCACAGAAATTAGAGTTGTGAGATATCTCTCATTTAGATTACAGAGTATATTGTTATCAGCTGAAAGGATAGCTACTGTAGTGCTAAAGACATTCCAGAAGTTGCTTTGATTATCAGAGACAAATCTATTCTCTAAAATATTAGGCAAATCAATCAAATCTCACCTAGAAAGCAAGAACAAATGCAGTTGGTTTATAGATGCCACAGTCAGACAGCACATTTTGCTATTTTCATCTGATATTTATACAAGATACTCCTACACTACTCCTGTCACTGGACTAAGTATGCCCTACTGTTCCTCTTAAACTGTAAAGGCAAGAAATCTGGACAAAGCCAAAATAATGAGGAGGGAGGCAAAGGCCCAAAAATAGGGCCAATTTTTAAATATTGCTCTTAGAAAGTTAATATACTGAAAAGATTTTGAATTAGCATGCATTTTCTGATGGGTATGAAACTCAAATGACTGTTATTATCTAGTGGCATCAATCCTGAATAATTAACCAGAAATCCACATATTTTATGAGGGGCAGACCAAAAATATGAGGCACAAATACAGACATTCTGTAAAAATCTGGACAGTTGAGAGGTATGCACCTTAAAAATGTATACTACTGTGTAGAATATATAATGTACATAATGTACTTAATATACTTTATATAATTTAGTACAATAATCTAAATTTCAACATATATTACTTTTTTCTTTTATGTAAGTGTACAGAATTAAAGTCTAGCATATATTCATCATTTTAATTTGCTTATACAGATACTCATAACCATTTGTAATCCTAAGACAGAGATCAGGTGCAGTTTATTTAGTTCAGGCCAATGCATATTGAAAAAGTCCAACATGTAATTAACATGCTACCTGCTTTCAGTAGTATTCTACTATATGAATATGTAAATAACTGTGTGCCGTATGCACAACTACAAGCTATGACAGTTCCTACTGTTATTCCTTTTTGCACGATAGGCTTTGTGGAGGTTTACAAATTGATGGGGTCACTCCCTTGCTACTAATTGTAATATACTGAGTATATATTATGTGTACAACTTCTGTATTTTACATTGTTACTGTGGATTAGTGATAACTTACATTCTGTCGTTGGTTGTTTTCTTTATATTATTTAGCAATATGACCTAAGTCATGGCTGAAAATGTTTCTTGGATGAGTTCACTTACCCAATTTGCAATAAATAAATAACCTTACTGATGCTACTGTCCTGTTGCCACGCCATATCACACACGACGAGCTTGACAGCTAGAGCATCCAAGCCAAAAAAAAAAAAATCTCACAACAGAATTAATAACAGTAGCAGAGAAAGTTAGAAAGGATAAGGTACAAAGGAAGAACTCCAAAAATGCTATTAGAGTCAAGTGCCTGTATTCTGGTAGGGACAAGGAATCCCAGATAAGTTGCCTGGCAAAACCAGTTTGTTGAAAAATCAGAAAATAAACTATTGAGTGTCACCTAGCAACATTTTTTCAGACTGTCTATGTTTACTACATTATAGGTATGACTTCTGTTCTAATTATATCTGTTTTATAAAGCACCTTGCTTTCACCTTACACTTCTATAATTTGGAAATGCAATAGATTTCCTTTGTTTGCTTCCATAGTAAAATTATATGTTTTCAGCCTTTACTTGCTGTCTCTCTAATTTTGATAGGTGGTTTAGGGCCTCTGTTTTGTTTGCATGTCAGTCTCTAAAACTGATTGCACAGTTTACAAGTTACAGTATTCCTTTAACAATTATTAATACCTTAAAATCTGGACAACATGAAAGCATTATAACAGAAAAATATAAATGCCAATGACTGGATTTAATTACTTTAAAAGAGGTGTGCAAAGTGCACGTACGTTTTACAGATTTACAGGAAACATAACTGTTCCATTTTTTTCATTTCTATAAAGATTAATGTACATCTAATTTTACTTAAACTTGTTACTTGAAAAAGGCTGGTGTTTTCCAAACATCAGTTGTTGTTTGTCTTTTGGCTTTTCCCAGTTAGGGGTTGCTATAGCAGAACTCCAGTCCGCTAATGATTGGCAGTAGATTTTCACGAATGCCGAGGTGCCAGCTCGACGTCCAACCTTCAACGAAGGCACGCCCATTTACGCATGTCTTTCGAATGCCCACCCAACCACGGGGAGGACATGCAGACTCCACACAGAAGGCACTCCCCGCACTCCAGCCGAGAATCGAACGGGAGAACCTCTTGCTGTGAGGCAACAATGCCACCGCTGCACCACCGTGGATTTTGGTTTCCAAACATCAGTAAAAACCTTTTAAATAAACTGAATACTAACTGAAGGTGATATATTGTGAAAAATATTCAACATTTCGAATAATCTCAAGTATGGACTATTATCACTGAAACTGGCAAGTTAGATAAAGATTAACTTTTAATAAGACACTATTAGCTGAAACAGATAACTATCCGATGCATTTGTTTATCAGTAAATAAGAAAGAAAACTTTAAGTAACCCAAAAGGGACATGTGAAGAAAATATTTCCTGTAAATTAATTTTCTGCCAGAAAAAAAGAAAAAAAACACACAAAAAACAAAACAGATGTATGTAGGGTCGAAACACCAAATATTTTTCAAGTGATTTTGCTGATATGCAGACCAATATGAAAGCTGAGAGAAATTTAAAATTTAGTGGTGTGACTACTGGGGATGTCAGTTAAGAAACTGCTCCATACTATCCTAAACTTTAACATCGTTATGGAAGTTCACTTTACTACTGTTCTACTATTATAAAATGCCATAGGTCAAAATTTTGTATGTCTAAATACTCATTTTGATCAATATTTGAATGATTTCTCATTTCATTGTATTGCCTGTATCATGATTATACTGTTTGAATGTTGACTGTTCATATGTATCTTGTCAATGTTTTTGTTTTGTCACTATTGTATGCACAAACATTGTTTTTTTCTCATTGCTGTATGCCTGATTGACTCATCACATCATGTATGTACACTGCTTTCTCTCTGCATTTTATGGAGTTTTTTTTTTTTCCATAGCCTCCACTGAAATGGGGTTTTCCACCTAGTCTGACTTTCCCACTCAACAAAGGCAATGAATAAACAAATACAAACAGACACACACACACACCCACACACACACACACGCACGCACGCACGCACGCACACACACACACACACACACACACACACACATGCATACAAACAAACTATCTGCAAAAATACACACACACAGTCACATGCAAACCTATCTCAGTGCTTTCTGGACACAGGTCAATTGATCCTTAGACTAGAGTATGTATTTCTCCAGGTGGAACGATCACAACTAAGGAAACTAGCAGCAATACCCTTACTATTGTGACTGTTTTCACAAACGTGTTCTCTGACTAGCATTTGTGTTATATATACTCTTTTACTCTCCTCTTCTATAACCAAATCCTTACACCCATAATGTTAGATAAACCCTTACACCCATACCGTTAGATAATCCTTTACACCCATACCATTAGATAATCCCTTACACCCATGCTGTTAGATAAACCCTTACAGCCATACCATTAGATAATCCCTTACACCCATACCATTAGATAATCCCTTACACACATGCTGTTAGATAAACCCTTATACCCATGCTGTTAGATAAACCCTTACAGCCATACCATTAGATAATCCCTTACACCCATACCATTAGATAATCCCTTACACCAATACCATTAGATAATCCCTTACACTCATGCTGTTAGATAAACCCTTACAGCCATACCATTAGATAATCCCTTACACCCATACCATTAGATAATCCCTTACACCCATGCTGTTAGATAAACCCTTACACCCATACCATTAGATAATCCCTTACACCCATGCTGTTAGATAAACCCTTACATCCATACCATTAGATAATCCCTTACACCCATACCATTAGATAATCTCTTACACCCATACTGTTAGACAATTCTCGGTAATCCTTGTCTAAACATGCATATAGCTACAAAAGGCTGCCGCTCAGCACTGGTTAATCTCCTTGCTCTTAAGATCAGAAAACTTGGTGCCTGCATTACAGCAGCTCCTCTCACATTTATGTCCTGCTTTCCTGTACCCACAGCATTATTTCTGTCACACTGAAAGTTGAGCATCTGTCTCTTGTCTATAGAAAAGGAAACTGGTGTAGCATCCTTTAACAGGAATGCATTACTATATTTTCAACATTAAAATCCTGGAGCTCTTCCCTCTTTTTGAGTTTCTACATTTGCCACAAATAATATCCCATGTAAGATAAATAGAAGTGCGTATATCCTCATTTCTATATTCCTTCCTACAACATTCTTGGGCTATGGTCAATATCTTATTAGTGACACAATCTTTAATGACATCACCAAAGCCACTGATGTCAATACAGGTAAGCTTCTCCTCTGAAAGCTTGAATATAAGGAATATTTTGGACTTGTTCCAACATCATAATATTTATGCAACCTGTAGATTACAGCTATGGTAAGTAATGCCATTTTGGCTACTTCTTGCTATTTTGAAGGTTCTATTGTACATGGGTAGAAATGGAGGAACATGTGTGAGAGACAGAACATATGCTGAATTGCATCTGGCTGCATGCTTAGGGAGGTCTTGGGTGATGTGATATGGAATCTGCAGAACACTGATTCAGACAAAATGAGAGTTTGAGTGACTTCTGTATTGTTGTAGGTGAAATGAATCAAAATATGTCAGAGAACCAGTTAACAATCAGTTCTTGGCAGTGAAAGTGAGTGGAAAAAAGTGAGAGAAGAACATATCTATTTGGTAAAATGTAAGGAAACTTGGTTATAATGCATCTAAATGACTGGAAGATAGGGTAGCTTGATAAATACCTGCGATATCATGAGGAAAAATATAAGAAACCTCGGATATTATTGCATACAATGGAGACAAAGAGTTACAGAAGAAAGGAGATTTGATAAAGAGGGAATTCAGGAAAATAGACATGGCCAAGGAAAAGGTTGGGTATTCTAGAAATACAGGAAAAAGGGACATGGGACCATATTGGTGGAAATGTAGTCATCCAGATAATACAGACAGAGGGCAAAGTGAAAATAAACATTTTGGATAGCAAACGTAAAGGAGAGTTACATTTATTTAGGGTGTCAATGCTGGGTGATTCTGTTATGACTGAAATTTAGTGTGGCATGAGTGAGAAGAAGAATAACTTAATACAGGTACAGACAGCACCAGGGATTACCTCATGGAAGGAAGACCAGGGTCTACTAAATCATGGGGTGAGAAGTAGAACAGTCCATCATTATGAGTGGTGGGACAAATGTGTAGACAAGAAGATTTGTGAATGTCATGGAGAACAGAGTACTGGAACTGATGGATTGGTGATCAGCTGCAATAAACTAGGACGTATGGCAGGGAATCTTGGGTTATTGTAAGCAGCAAGAGTTGGTAGTCTCGGTAACACAATAGGGGTGTTCTATGAACGACTAAAGGAGATGTATGTAAAGAAAGGAATCACATGGTGGAGGGGTAGAATCACATGGTATAAGTGCAAATTATGTTACAAAAACTTGCTATGCTTCAGTGTGAACGGTAGATCCTAAAAGAAGGATTGTAAAAGAATATTATAAGTGCAGATGGGCAGTAAGGGGAGGAAAAAGCTCATTAGCTGAGACTCAGGAGGAGCAAAATCTGAGAAAAATAAAGAAAACTGGAAACTTCATATAAGTGGAGGGAAAATGGTGATAGCTGGGAGTGATGGTGCAGAATGGTATCAGCCGAAGTTGTTAAAGCAGTCAAAAGCAATGTGTACTTGTGAAGGAAGTTATTGATAAGATGGCCACAAATTAAATGTAAACTACTGCAGGTAGAAAGTATGATGTCATTTATCTAAACTCCAGATAGTTTGAAATACAGAAAAAGGAGGTTATTGGAAAAGAACATCAAAGAAGTGTATAGTGTACAGTGGGAGAATCTAGAGGAGAAAAAAGGATTGATGAAGGCATTGTGATGAACAGAGTGGAGAGTTGTTATATTTTCTTGTAGACTAGACCACTAGATCATAACAGATAATGAACTGTGAGCTTATGAACAGAATTAAACAGGAACTAAAGAAAAGGACAACCATAGGAGTGAGTGACCTGGATCTTCTAACAATAGGCAGTGAAGTTCTCATACTCAGATTAAGGAGCGAGAGGTAGATAGAAGAAAGGCTAGTAGAATCAGGATTCTAGTAGAAGGGTTGGATACTGACAAGGAAAGGAACTGTCCATCAAATGGGTTCCACCAATATAGTGGAATGGAAGCAGAAGCAAAAGAGCTAAAGGCAGTTTAGACTCTACAATGTATTGTTTATGACAACTGAGGCCGAGGTGGTCAGGAAAGCTGGAACAGAACTGCAGGACTGCATGGGGGAAGATCTCAACCTGTTGACAAGAACTGTCAGAAAGAGTACAGATATTTGGGAGGTCATCATGACTGCAGAGGCTTGAAGGTGATATTGTTAGCATAGTACATACCTATGAACCTATGAACTTATAATGCACTGAGAAATAAATCTAGAAAATGGATGCCTGTAAAAGGAAAATAATTCAAACAGAAGTGGTTGACAGTGGGAAGTTGCTAATATCATAGGGCACTATTGAAAAGGTGAAAAGCAAACATGGAGTTTCTCAAGTGAGTTTTATATTTTGAAACTTGAAGAATATGCTATTTGAGGATCATAATTCTTTTTTTCTTTGGTACCAGAATTAGCTGGACAAGAGTTTTGATAGTAATTTCCACAATATCTTTAATTGCTCTTAACGGATATGATATGTATGAATGGGCCGGAACAATGTGTCAAGATGTTTACAGTGCTGATACAAAAAGATGTAGTGGTTGCAAATTCTGCAGTTTTGTGACATTCCCCTGTATTCAGCAAACTCTGCATGGTGTGCAGGAATAGTGCAAGAGCTGGTGCAGGCAATATGGCTGACGTGCAATCCAGGAATGAGCTCCCGGGACGTGCACGAGCGCTCCTGCACTATTCCTGCACGGACACAGCCCTTGTATGCTAATTACCTCATTTGCTGGTAAAAAACATTCAAATGAGGTGAATTAGCGATCCAAGAAGCAGGCAGGCATCTGTGCAGGAATAGTGTAGACTGCAGAAATGTATTCAGCCAGTAGCTGAATACATTTCTGCAAACTACAAAATGGAGGCATGACAGCTCATAAAAAAGCAAGTATTATAAGGGTATATGGCCATAGGCATGAAAAATTGTTTCAAAATTATAAAAAAAAAACTTTTTTTTGGCTGATTTTGGACGTTTAAGCATAGGGCAGTGGTGCGCAAATGGGATATGCCCGAAAATAAGAAAAAAAAAATAGAAATAAGCTTTTAAACCAAAATCATCATTTTGCCATAAAATCAATGGCATGCATAACACAAGACCATGGAATAGTGGTTGCTAAGGGGGAAGGCTGAGTGTCAGTTTTGTAACCATGCATTAGCAGTCAGTTCTATGCAAATGAGGGGAATGCTACTGAATCACAGATTTTCCCTCAGTGCTAGCTTGCACCCAACCGTAATAGGTGCAATAACACCATGGTCTAAGCCTAAGAGCTAGATGACCTCATACGGGGGAGTGTCATGACTGCTGTAAGCTTATTGGAGCACAGTGGCCCGTGTTTGCCCTTAGCTAAGCACATCTAAGGAAGGGGTGTGTCTGAAGCTGCTTAGCAGTATTTTACATTGCCTAAACAGGTGAGTTTGCTGCACACCGAGTTTTAAACAAAAAAAAAAAAACAGGAAATAGTAGCTCCGTGCACATCTGAGCACTGGGTTTGCACGGCGCACCTCGGGGCTTAAACAGGAAGGCAATGGGAAGGGAAAACAGCAGTAGGAAGGTAATCAAGGAGAACTAGCGTAGCTGGCAGGTGAAATATATCGGAATCAGCCAATTACACATGCAGCAGCCCAGCCCAGCACACTATTATAAACTATGCAAACACCTTTCACTCTGGTTTTTCCCCACAAACTTTACACCACTGGTGTGCACAAATGGGGAAATTGTACCTAACAAAACCAACAAAATGATAGGGGCTGCTGTCACTCTCATAAATCAATATGTGGAAGAGGCTGAGGGTAGTGAGGATGAGAATGCTAAAGACCATCCCACAGTGATGAGAAGGAGAAGCGTGCACAGACCCAGGGTAACATATCAGAGGCTACATGAGCTGGAGATAGTGGAGCACTATGTGGTGGACAGGGACCTCCTAAGCAAATTGTTGAGCTGTGCCGGCCACACCTCACACACAGAACCAACAGAGCGGAACTAATCCCTGTGGATACCAAGGTATATGTAGGCTTAAGAATACTAGTCACAAGTACCTTCCAAAGGCCAACTGAGGATATCATGGGGATCTCACATGCATCAGCATCCAGGGTACTCCACTAGTTCCTGGATGCTATGTCAGCACATGCCAGTGAGCACATATATTTCCACAACACCCATGAGGCATTGACCAGCAATATGCGTCTCTTCTACCAAATAGCAGAATACCCTGAGGTAGTGGGTGCTACAGACTCATGCACATATACATCAAAGCACCACCCGGTGAGCGGGGTAGGGTCTACATAAACTACAAGGGCTTCCCCTCCATCAACTGCCAGGTTGTGTGTGATGCCCAGGGCATTATAATGAATGTGTGTGCTGACAGCCCTGGAAGCTATCACGACTCCCACATCTGGCATATGATGCAGCTCTACCAGAGATCTGCCAGTGAGGACATCCCATATGGCCACCTAGTGGGTGATGCTGGTTACGCACTGGAGCCGTGGCTGATGACACCCATCAGAAATGCACACACACCTGAACAAGAACTCCATAATAAGGCACAGGCACAAGCCAGAATCATAATAGAGCATGTGTTTGGGATGCTCACATCACCACTCCGGTGCCTGGACATATCCGGTGGAGCCTTGCAGTACTCTCCAGCTACATGTACATAAATTTTCATTGTATGTGCCATGCTGCACAATATGATCCTGTGGAAACAGCTGCAGCAGGAACGGCACAGGGCAGGGCCACAGAGCCCCCCACCATTGTCAAGGCCAGCACAGGCACAGAGTGACTCAGAGGAGGAACAAACTGAGCCTGCCCCTGTAGGCAGAAGGAGGCATGACCAGTATCCCCAGGCTTTGGCAAAGAGGCAACGCATAGCACATACTCTGACATGGTAGGAACCCAGGGAATGATACCTCTTGCTGACTCACACATACAGTAAAAGGGATGCCAAACATGACACTACCTGTGTTTTACCATGTATAGGGAGTGTACTATGTGCATCTGACATAGTCAGCCCTCCAGCACCATCCTCAATACTGGCACAGCCACAAGGTAAGTCACTCTCCCTGTCAACTGCTGAATGGAGTAGTATGTTCTGCTACTTGTACTATAGTACAGATGTGAGCATGCAAGGGAATTGGGTGGCTGAATGAGATGGCAGTAGATAGTGGACACCTACATGGGCAGCATGAAATCCATAACAGATACTGGTGTCAACAAAGTAGGCAGTACTAGACAAGGTGACAAATCCCACTGCAGGACATGTGGTGGGCCAAATGTGTGTCCATAGGACACACACATGCATGTCAGTGAGGCTGACATACCCAATAACAGTCTTAGCCAGCAGGACAGGTGTAGATGACCACAAAGAAAGGCTGTACTAAGGCCTCCAACTGATGGCAATGGAGAACAGCCCCCCTCCAGACCTACACAGACAGACTACAACAGGTTCAGGCAGTTGGATGTTAGTTCTGAAGGGTAAGAAGTCTGAAAGTGAAATGTAGGTCAATAAAACCTAAGATCTGTACTCCACTGATATGCCTCTAGTCTGCATGATAGGTCAGAATACAGAATGAAATGGAAGTTAACAGAGTACCTGAAATACCAGTACAGTCATAGCAAATGTTTACAGTTGTCAGGTGTGCCCCCCCAACAATCCTACTTAGAAATGTAGTAACATGTACGTGTGGGTTTAATAACAGTGGAGCACAGATTACCTGAGCTGGCCAAATTAGCAGGATAGATTGTTGCACATGTACAATATACAGGGCTGTGTGTGTTAGGTTGTTGTTATTGTGTGGAAGTGGCAGCATGTAGGCATGGAGGGTTGTGTCCCGGTGGCCTATGGCCAGTATTGTTGATGACAGGGCTATGTTCTGACAACTGCAGTGGCAAACACAATGCATCCCAGCAAGACCCAATCCAGCAGTCATCCATACTCATTGTTTGGATGTAATGTCTATCACCATCTGAAAGATGGACATGCCATGAATGTGGGCCCAGACATACATACAGTACACAGGTGGAAGTACCATAGAGAGAGCGTATAAAATGTAACTGTCAAATGCACACACCTTTGGAATTGTACATACATGTTAGCAGCACATTAGTTGTCTGTGTAGTATGGAATACTGATATAGTCTGGCCAATCATGGCAGGCCACAAAAGGCACAGTTATGAAGTAACGAGAGACTGCTGAAGTCCCTGCACAAGTCAGCATAAGGGGAATGTCCCAAGTATATCTGTGAGTCAGCTGCAAGAAGCTTCCATAGCACACATGCACTCCGCTCAACCCACCATCAGTCACAGGTTCATCACAGGTCATATCCCTACTGTTGGGAATGAGTACAGTATGATCCCCACTTCTGTATGGGAATACCCACAGAATGCAGCATGCTGAAGTGGTGTCCCATGCAGGTGTGTCCCTAGCTGTAAGCAGCACCCTGCCAGCATCCACACCAATGGATTAATAAGGACAAGAACTATTGCCATTAACACCTCACATACCTACCTTATAACTCCATGTGAATCCAGTGCCTTGCAGCCTGGGACTGTAGGAGTGACAGAATGCACTGGCCTTCTGCAGATGGCCTGCATCACTACCAAATGCCCTACAGTAGTCTGTCAAAGGTCTGTGCCTCACCAATACTGCCAATGTATGTTATCTATGGGGTCCCAAATAACATAACACAGTCCACAGAACACAAATGCAGGGTCATGTTGACAAATAGTAGCATGCCCACCATGTCCTACTGCAAAAACTTTGGGCCAACACCAAAATACCGCTGGGCTGAAAGGATAACTATAGGGATACTTATCAGATATTGCTCGCATAATGTTAGGAAGAGGATAGAATAACAGAGGGGGGTGTAGAAGCATGGACGCCATGGAGTGCGTGAAGTCTGAAACTCTGATGTGTACCCATACTACCCCAGCCTGCAAACCCAGTAATGGGTGGCTATAAATCTGCTTGAAACCATAATGTGAAGGGAAAATGACCAGATATATGAGCCCTGCCTCTAGGTAACCTGTGCGAATCTGTACAGCTGAGAGGTATGGCCAAAGCAGGATATGGCCATTCTGTCACGTCGACAGATGTACAAGCAGGGGATACTCAGCCACCACAGTTCCAAGGTGCTGGACCATTTACACAGATCCATCAGCAAGTGTCTGCAGCTACCCCTCCAGAATGGCATGAGTGTGCAAGAATATTCAGGCTGCAGACCACAATACTGGACACAGCTTCATTCATCTTTTATTCCCCAGGAAATTACTGTGAGAAAAATAAGTATATCTGTCAGTAGTTGATGACATGATACATCACAGTGTAAAACAGTACATATATCTGAATATCTCTACTAACACCAAAACCATGTAGCACAAGCAGCACAGACACAATTAGTTACAGTATGCCACTATCCTTTGCCCATTGTGACTCCATATTGTCAGCCTATCTACAGATATCCTGCAGAAACAGGTTGCTGGCAGTAGGTGTAGAACACAAATGCCTGCCCTGGAGTACAACCTACATGTAATGGATTCACACATTCAGTACAGAAGGTTATACTGGGCATGCTCCCACACTTAGAGAAATGAAGCCCATGACTGACAACAAAATACAGAAGGGTCATATTGGGCATACTCTCACACTTAAAGAAATGAAGCCCATGTCTGACAACAACAGTGGACTATACATATCTGTCAGTAGCAGATTTCTGTGCACACACACCACATTGCACACCGGTCATGCTTTGCACACACATCGGATAGGAATACACACATATATCCAAGGACAACACACTATAATAGGTCAAGCATACACAAACAGAGATGTGGGGAAGAGAGAGACAGACAGTGACAAAGAGCTTCCCATCATGAGGCCTGTCCCACCCACCACACATCCAATTGGCCAATATCACATGATGTGCCAATGTCTATCACTGCATACATTTGCTTCTGGTAGCGCTCAGCACTATAATGTCTGTGGTGCTTGTGAAAATTGTGTAACATGACAGTACAATTCATTATTCATCTAGCAGTTGTATACCCAGTCCTGTCAAATGTAAAGATGTGTGTGACTGAGTGTTGTGTGTTTCCAGAGATATGGTTTATGGCCCATTTGCACACACTGCACTCCCCATTGCCCTAGTTTAGCAAGCGTGCTGATGTTAGTCACCTTGAAATACCCCTTTGGATACAGTTCACCCCTATAAGCTCTGTGGCATGTGCAATAACTGCGTAATGCTATAGAATGACATGCTAGTTAGGTAGAAGTTCTAAGCCCAGACATGGCAACTGTGTGTGTGCATGTGTGTTCGTGTAGGGATCAATGATTTTGAGGCCATTCACAGTCACTACACCTCCCACTGCCCTACTTTAGCAAGCCTGATGATGTCATTCACCTGGAAATACCTCTTTGGCCAAGGTTCATCCCTCTAAGCTCTGTGGCATGTGCAATAACGGCATAATGCTGTAGTGTAATAAACTATTTAGGTAGGAGTTCTAATCGCGTGTAGGGATCAAAGATTTTGAGGCCATTCACAGACACTACACCTCCCATTGCCCTACTTTAGCATGCCCTGTATGGACAGATGCCATTAACTCCACTGAATACTTGTATCATGCTGTCAATGTAGGTGCAGGCATGACCTCAGTTCCATAGCCAGGTCTCACCAAATGAAGTCAGGAATGACACATCAGAAGATAACAATCTGTCCAAACAACATGCCCCAGAGACCTCAAGTACACTTCCACACATCACAGAACATACATGTGGGACATGAGCATAACCCAGACACTGTCCATGTTATGTGGGCCAATCCAGGGACTACACCCCTGAGCCACACTGGAGACCATTGTCATGTGGCCTGATGCCAAGGTATGCCCTTTGCCTAGCCTTGTACAGCTTTCAGACACAGTCAACTGCTACACACCTGTGAAGCAATGAACCCATGCATTTCAGTACTGGCAAGTGTGTGTGTGTGTGTGTGTGTGTGTGTGTGTGTGTGTGTGTGTGTGTGTGTGTGTGTGTGTGGAGATTAATTATTTTGAAGGCATTCATACTCACCACACCTCCCATTTCCCTACTGTAGCATGCCTGCTGATGTTAGTCACCTTGAAATAACCCTTTGGTCATATATCAGCCTGATAAGCTCTGTGCTGCCTGTGTAACTGCATAATACTGTAGTGTAGCAAACTAGTTAGGTAGGAGTTCTAATCCTGTCCCTGCCAACTGTGATAATGTGTGCAATTCCCTGAGAGAGTGTGGGTGTGTCTTCCTTGACATCTGCTTTTGTGAACAGTCACATGTACTACACTTCCCTTATCCCTCCTTTATCATTGTTGCTGATGTCACTGACCTTAAAAGATACCTTTGGACAGCTCTCCAACATGTAAGCTCCGTGGCGCGTGCAATAACCGCATAACAATGTAATAGCAATACATAGTCAGATAGGGATTTGAAA
>NC_056744.1:1128552358-1128644858 GCF_019279795.1 Protopterus annectens | reverse complement strand
TCTTTTCAAACTGTTGCTAGCAAGATTATTAGCTTGAATAAAAAGCTGCAAAAATTGTATGAAATATAAAGGGTTAATCTAGAATAATATAAATGCTGAAAAATAGAAAGTAGTATACATGTGCTGGCAAATATACAATAGCTTAAATATATTTTTGGCATCCATGTGAAGGAGTATGTTATTGAGAAACAAAGTCTGTAAAAATAACTGCGTAGATGGCAGCTAAAAGGACATCCATGAAATAAAGCTGAAACATCAAGCAAGATAAAGATGAAACACAGATAGTGCTGGAACACCACATTTCAGATAACTGAGGTTCCTTGGACCACCGAGCTTAAAGAAAGGACAAATCATAAATTAGAAGAACAAAGAAAAACTGTTATACAAAGAAAGAACTGTATTACATCATACTTTGAGAAAAATACCAGACCTTCTAGTATAAATGTAACTATGCTTAAACAGACTTTGGGAATTTGCTATAGAGAGCTGACAGCATATGTGTTGCATGTTTGTAGAACCAAAAGTCAAATGTAACAGAAATGTCGTACTGGCTAAAGCAGTTTACTGAAGCAGTTTGCCTCCATGTATTTATTGTACTTAGTACAATCCAGTATTTAAAAGTAGCTGTTCATACTAAGAGTTAATATACTGTGGTGTGCTTGCATGCAAATGTAAAATAACAAGAAGTAACCAACAGAAGGCAGCACAGAATTCTTCAATCTGTAACAGAATGGACTCACTGACAAGGTAGTTAGCACTGATAAACTCAGGGCTCTCAGATGTGTCTATGACTGTTATGTGTTTGCCACTGTGTACATGACAGTATGTCACACTATGTATTGTTCATAAACAACCAGTGCATCCCCCATTACCATACTGTACAAGGCCTGGTGATGTTCTTCACTTAACAAGTAACCTGGGACACACCTCATTCTAAAAGCTGGGTGGTGTGTGCAATTAAGGCCACACACATTAGCAGCAATAGGTACCTAGGTAGGGGTTCTACTCTCAGTGTTGCCAAGTAAGAGTGTGTGTGTATGTGAAGGGATCTACTTCAGTCTGCAGAAAATACATGTCCCAGGAGGTCATCTGTCTGAGAACTGACTGGCAAATGCTAACATTTCAAAGGTAACATCCTGTGGAAATTCATTCCATAAAAACTAGTAGTAGATGTGTAAATGCCCTCTTCCCCACTGTATAGCTGTACAGCAATACTGGGGTTGGTATATATAGTTGGGTGTGGATCTTGTGGACACAGCCACCATCATTGGGATTATTGTTGTGTGTATCCCCCGCTTAGTCGGCTGTAATACTGTACAGTTTATGTTAACAATTTAAGTAGTTGTCAATCACACTATCTGCGGTTCTACACCACCCACCACCCTTCAAATGGTAGGGCTGTGACACTCACAACAGCACACCTATGTTTACCAAGTTGCGGATTGCACTACATTGGGGTAGGGGAACATATACCCTGCCAGTGCCATTGTCAATGACATTAAACTAGCAGACTGACTATTTACTGATGTGATGTTGTGCCTATTCTGTCTTGATGGATTACATAGGCTAAAATGGGTTCCCAGCAAAAGTACATACATCCATGTGTATATTATTCTCTGTGTATTGCATCAACACCAAAGCGTGTGTGTGTGTGTGTGTGTGTGTGTGTGTGTGTGTGTATGTATGTAATACACAGACATGTGATGTGTACCACCCAGTACACTTACCATTGTCCACTGTAGAAGGGCTGCTGACATCAGCCACCATGCACTCACCTGTATACACCCCGCAGACCTATCAGCCATGTGGCACATACAGTAACTTTTATACAGACCTGTTACTTGTATTCAACTGTACCCAGGATATAGCACAGTCAAGGTGTCACCACAGTGCCATACCCCTCATAGGAAACAACAGCAGACCAACACCTTGCTGACACATAGAAACCTACAACACAAACTGAATACATTATGGAAACCACAATCAGTCAGTGTTAACATCTATAATGCATCATGACTGGACAGCTACATATCCTAACATGTAAGCATTAAACTTCAGTGCTGAAAACATGTTACACAGCATTACATTGGTACACCTTAGTACATTCACCCTGTGCATCAGAACCATATTAGCCTGTCCCTGCATCGATGTTATGGATCACAGAGATGTGGCACAGGTATAATAATATGCACAGGGTGTGCTGTGGATTTGCCAGAGACCTAGGCTGAGCCATTTGGTTGACATCATGTGTGTGTGTGTTAGGGGGTTTCATTATTAATTGGGCTGTGCAGATGTGGTGTGTGCAGGTATGGGGCTGCCCTAGCTGTGTTGGTGATGTATGTGTGTATGCATGCACACAGTTCTGCTATGTGGCTGACCTATACAGGGATTTGTTGGACAGCTGCAACCCATACCTGGCAGGGTGTGCAGTTCACCGTCTTTGGCCACGGACATGAGAACTGTGCCTGCCAGGGGTTCCATGGGCACTACCAGGTACAAGGCCAGATATGTTACTCTCCCCTGATGATGACAAATGTCCTCTGGATCCAGGTCCCTCTTGTGACCGGCCAGGGCCATGTGCACATGGCCTGATATGTTGTGGGATGGACAGTGCCCCCCTGCAGTGCTGGTGCTGGTACTGCCACTACAGGAGCAGCTCTGACTTGTTGCATGTCCATGTCGACCTCCACTTGGTGTTGCTGACCTATGTCTACATGGCTGTCGCACTACTTCCACCATATGCTCAAGCACAGAGATTGCACAGTCGAGGATTCCCACCATCTCACCCAACTGTCTATCCAGGACCACTGCAAAATAATGATGGGCACCTGCAAGATCATGGGTGTTGTCAATAACAGCAGAATGAGTAGCCCTCTGGACCCTCAGACCCTGTCTGGTATAATGTTCCATACATGCCTGTGCCTCCATGATGGTCTGAAACATGCATCTGGTGACATCTGCTATGGTACGTCTGCCAGGGGCATGATGACCAGCAGCCCTCCTATGAGCACCCCTGTACATCTGCCTATGTGGTACCTTGCCAGTCATCCGGCTATGGCTGCTGTGTCCAGACACACTTGCCATATTCACCACACTATCCTGTCCCATGCCACCACCCATCAACTGTCCCTCATCTATAGCCACTGGTGATGGGGTATGTATAGGCAATGTGACTGTGTGTGGGGATGGGGTGGATAACAGTGGGATGTCAACTGATGGCACAGTTTCAGCCCCTGACAACCCTGCCTGTGCCTCACAATACCTATCATCATTGTCAGAGTCTGTATAAACACTAACATCAGTTTACCTGCAAGAGGGACCCTGACCCACCTCGCCACCTGTGAGGGGAAAACAAGAAACGCACTTTAAGACCTGTACATCATTGCTTAACTGTACACACACTCATGCACACACACACACACACACACACACACACACACACACACACACACACACACACACTTCCAGGTGAGGTTGCACAAAGATATTACACACAGACCTCTCATTACCCAACTGTCAAGATGCATGATATATGGCACTCAGAAGCATGCACTGCAGCTATAGTCAATCCCTGTTACCAACATTATACATCTCTGTGATGCATGAGTTGTGTTAGTAGGCGATGCCCCTTCCACTGGAACACACTGCACCCATGAACACAGTATTGCTGTGCACCTGTTCAGTACCCTGGCATGTACTGTGCACCATACCTCACAGGTGTACACGCCATTGCTGAATGTGTATATGTGTGTCAGTTATGTTTGCTCTGCTGCTCACAGCCCCTATGTGTGAGCAGCATACATACCTGGGATGATATGAGGACAGATGTCAGTAGTGAATGCCTGATGTCTGATTTGCAGATCTCATCATCAGCGGTGCATGTATGAGTAATAAAATACAATTACATTGACAACGTTCAAATCTTACTGTGGCTATGAGGAGTGTACACACCCTTATTGACATGACACCTTCTTCCCTGATATGCCAGGGGCCACAGTACTGCATATGTTAACATTACACAAACCTGATATGTGACATATGACCTGTGCAATCAAATGCAGTGTCAAACAAATGTTTAAGTTGTGCAGATGCTGACTGAGATGCATACATGGGTGCATAAGTGTGCACACCTTTAACATGATGGTTTGTTTTATACTTACATTTTGCATAAAAATTGTGCTCTGATGTTATGGAGTAAACACAGCCCTCAGCTGGTACAGCTTATTAGATTCATAGGTGTGTACTAGGCTAATAGCCCTGGAGCCTTTACAAACCTAGCCCGTAGGATTACCCTGACATTGTGCCACCCAACCTTAGTTCCCAGTGCCTCTGTCAAGCGGAGCCACTGGAGTGATCCCTGGGGTGAATTTTCTATTTCTGAGGCTGGTGAGGAGCTCCTCAGCATGTGCCAAGGGGGGCTGGATGGTATGACCCCCACCTGTGGCTAGCTGGTCCCTCCTAACTGCAGCAGCATGCTGACAGGCATGCTGGATGAGGTCAGTGCAGCCATGTCAGACCTGCAGTTATGCAGGCCAACATTGTTTACCCTGTGGACGAGCTCATGCCACAGGGACATTCTCTCTTGCAGATCATGGGCTGTATGGCCAAAGAGGGTTTGGTGGTGCTGCACCAGGTAGTTAATGATAACATCATTTTCCTGGGGGAAATACACTGGAAGGCACTCTCCAGACATAGTACCTGAAAGACATAAAGAGAAAAAAAGTCAGAGGACCTCATACTGCAAGGATATAATAGTTGTTAAATGACATCCCTGTCTCCCCCCCACCATATCTGCAACAATAATCTGAACACACAATTCAATGGGTATGTTTACAGCAAACCTGCTGTTGGGACATATATCGTATTGTACAACAAATATTGAAATGTGTTTCTAGTCATGTTCCATGTTGAAACACTATCTTTGGTGGCCTGTTGCTAACAATGCCACCTGCATGCCATTGTAAGGGCCACTATGGTTCCATATATGCATGTGTTCTGTTTGCTATGTGACTGCTCCAAATCTGATGTTTTGTGTTAATGGGGATATCTATGCATGCTGTTAGAAGTAATCCTGGATTGTGTGGACTATTACTACCCACGTATGTTCTAAAACTGTGACACAATAGCATGTTTGGAAAGGTTGTTCCCAGCAGAACCACCTCTCCCACTTCATCTGGCCATGTTACCAGGCCACAGCACATCTGGGATCCACCCTGGGACCTCATCATCTGCTGGTCCTGCAATACCTTCAGGTGGAACCACCTCAGGGGATGGTGCTCACCCCCCCGGGAGCACACACAAACAGGATTCTGTCACCTGAAGTCAGGTCCAGGGTCTGGTACATAGGGAGCTCCACAGGGAATTGGGGGATCTGCTACACCACTTTGAGGCCCTCGATAAACAATTACAGGGTCCACATGCTCCTCCTGCACAGCTCCCAGCTCAGCCACTTTCAGGGCTGTGAAGGTGCAGTGGTGACTGCCCAAGGGTGGGACCTTCATCCCACTGTTTCCATTTGGGGGCTCGTAGGCTTCCACTTTCCAAACACCCCTCTGCATCCAAGGTGTCTACCCACCACATGTGTCATATACCGCCCCTGTATGCTGTATTGTCTGTCTTCCTACCCAACCTACCTCCCCAAATATACCTACTATCCTTCTCCAACATCCCACTCTCACCTTCACAAACAAAGGGCAATATGTTCCCAACATGCATTTCACACCAGACATAACTGTTCATTTTGCACCCGCTTACAACTGTGTATACACACACACACACACACACACACATATATATATATATATATATATATATATATATATATATATATATATATTTGTTGTATGTTGTATCTTTCGGCTTTTCCTGGTTAGGGGTCGCCACAGTGGAACTCCGGTCTGCTAATTATTGACAGTAGATTTTTATGTACCGAGTTGCCAGCCCTGACGCACAACCTTCAACAAAGGTACGCCCATTCACACATGTCTCCACACAGAAGACACTTTAGCTGAGAATCGAACAGGACAACATCTTACTGTGAGGTGACAATGCTACAGCAGCACCACCACCACAGTGTATACACACACACACACACACACACACACACACACACATATATATATATATATATATATATATATATATATATATATATATATATATATATATGTGTGTGTGTGTGTGTGTGTGTGTGTGTGTGTGTGTGTGTGTATAGATATGTGTGATGTTTTCTCAACCATATCGTGCAGCACAGTCATTCAACAGTAGGGAAAATGTATTATTTATATATATATATATATATATATATATATGTATGTGTGTGTGTGTGTGTGTGTGTGTGTGTGTGTGTTTGTATATATGTAGACAAGCACATATATATATATATATATATATATATATATATATATATATATATACATATATATATATATATATATATATATATATATATATATATATAGAGATAGAGAGAGAGAGAGAGAGAGAGAGAGAGAGAGAGCATTCAGACATCAGGTCCACATTCTGTAAATCTCCTTTCTCCACAGCTGCACTGCTTCTGCCTTGCTACAAAACAGAAGAGTGTCACATGTGGACAAAGCTTAACATTAGGGGGGTATACATAGGGACAGATTGTGGGTAAGCCTATTACAAACCTATGAAGTTTGCTCATGATACATTTCATGTTAACATGACTGTCCTGAAGGTGGTGGGGTCTGCAACTCATGTGTCTATCATGACTTGCCACACTAATATACATGTCTTGAGGTATAGAACACGCACTACAATGGCTTACATCTTGTAATTCTGTGCAGATCTGCACAGTTGACAGGTATGGCCTACTGCTCACAGGGCCAGATGTTATGTCCATAGCAGTTGTTCAGCAGAACATCATTACAGCAACAAGTCTTGATGGCACAAATAAATCTTTCCACATCTATCCATCCCATTATTACAGACAGCACTGCATTCAATTACATGCATACATGTTTCACATGTCTGTTTTAGTATTCTGCTGTCTTCTATGTACACTTGTATATGTCCCTTGTTTTACTTTATTTTGGTTTGGTTTGGTTTGTAGTACATTCTCTCTCTCTCTCTCTCTCTCTCTCTCTCTCTCTCTCTCTCTCTCTCTCCACTACAGGGATTGAGGTGGTTTTAATAGGTTGCAGCATGGATTTTGTAAATAATGCTCATGATCAGGTGATGGCCTCTGCACCAGTCAGTGTTCACCACTTGCTAAATGCATGCAGCCAGCTGTGTAGTACTTCCAATTACCAATGTCATGGCAACCCACTACTATAAAAGACTACATCATGTGGGTGTTGTCCCTTTACCTTTCCTGTATGGAAGACATCCTTCCTGTGTGTGGGCAACAGTGTTACAGACAGGCAGGTAGCAATACCTTTCACAATAGGACTTGCAGACACAACCCAACTACATATTTGTATAAGGTTGCAGACTTACGGACAGTGTGAGTATTGCTGTTATATGTATTGAATACTGCTAGTTTTACAGGGTTTGTGTGTACATGCTACTTTTGCATGGAATGCAGTATGTCTGCATAGCTCTCAACTGTGGGCCTATCCACATGATGGCCAGAGGATTGGCTGTTTTGTTTTGTCTGTTCACCACACAGGTCTTGTCTCTGACATATCAGTGGCATTCTCTCTGTTGAGTGCTATCAGTACATGGCAACATCCATTTGTGTTTCTGACTTCATATTCCTGAGTAAGGGTATGTTGGAAGCAATCATGTAACACCAGCAACTTCCACAGTGCATAACAGCAATATTGCAAATATGGCCCTGTGTTCCAGCCTCTGTCCTCCACCTATATACCAGGCTTTGTCCAGATGTCATGCAGTAAGAGGTTGTTAAGTAGTGGGCTATTATTATTTAGTGCTGGCATTCCTGCTATCATTCCAGTGATGTTGTGGACTCCCACACAAATTGTAGGTTAGGGTCCATATATATGAGGGCTACAGCTGGACAAAACATGTGTGACCTTGTACAGTCCAGAGGTCAGTTTATGTAAAACACTGTTATATGCCCTTGTAAGACATTTTATGAGGGAGCGGTATGAATTGTTTTTAACCAAGGCTGTTATAACATGTGAGGGATATCAGTAGTAAGACACATTAAGGTATATGGCTGTACATTTTCATACATTTCACTATGGGAACAGTGGTGGGCTAGAGCTTACCATCTTACAGACAGTTCTGTTTGTCAGTGTGGTAGTGATGTTTTAAGTTAAGCATTGTTATGTAACAGATACATTTGCATTGTGACAACTTCATTCTTTTCCCCCAAGGGTTGAGTAAAGAGTGTAATTGGAGGCTGCTGAACTACATCTGCAATTAATAAGTGTTGATTAGTTCTTTTCTTCAAGGCAAGCATTTTTTTTTTACTGTTGTACTACTTGAAGACCTTAGTCTGGACAACATATGTTATGTTTTCAGATTACTGTATCAAATGTTTTGTTTCAGAGTTACATTACTCGGTTATTATGTATTTCAAACACCTAACTGTTATAAGAAATGGCATATACAACTGAAATAGTACACACATAAACATTTCTATGTATGCAGACTTGTGTGTGATGTCATGTCCTTTGCATTGTCTGTGGGTATATGTTTCATGCAATAATTGCCTTATGTATGAAAGAATCAAACACTGGCCATTTTAAAAGGTGGCAACTGTAGGAATACTGGCTGTTCTATATGCTATGCACCCTCTGTATATACTCTTCTTATACATATCTATAAGTCGTAATATCTTTATATGTGTGTTTATGTGTATATATATATATATATATATATATATATATATATGTATATATATATATATATATGTGTGTGTGTGTGTGTGTGTGTGTGTGTGTATGTATCATTGGAATGTTTACTGCTTCCACATTCTACATTCCCTATGGTAGACAGACTGTTCTGCATGATATGTTAGGGATATCATCCTGACATCTTACAAATGAGATGGCTTACTGTTAACTTGTTGTAGCTATGTTGTGCAGGGTCCTGGGTTTGAAACTTGCAAGTGTTGGTTATTGTGTTGCAAAGCAGATCTGTTCAGCTGTGGAGGAGGGGGTGATGTCAGTAATTACAAGAGGTACTTATTTTGGGCCCCTTCACCCCTATTAACAGTGCCTTTGGTCAGATGTTTTGCAGTGAGTGGCTCAGAGTGTGGATCCAATGTGCAAACGCAATACACATTTATATATATATATATATATATATATATATATATATATATATATATATATATGTGTGTGTGTGTGTGTGTGTGTAGATATATATATATATATATATATATATATATATATATATATATATATATACATACATCTACATATGTAAATACTTTTGAATGACTGTGCTGCATGATATGTTTGAGAAAGTATCAAATTCATTTACATCTCAAATGGTTAAGTGGTAAATCACGTTGGCTCTAGTGTGCAAGGTCCCAGGTTTGAGACTTGCAAGGGCTGATTATTTTGTTGCTGAGCAGAACAGGGGCTGTTGGAGACAGAGTGATTAAAGCTTTTTAAAGCACTTGTAATTGGGTTTGCACGGGTTTGCGCAGAGCTAAACGACACTTACGTGAGCTCAGCTTCACTTACGGCTACTTAAACCCACACTAATTTCAAATAAAGAAAAGAAAAAAATGGAGATAGGAAAGTGGTGAAACTGAGGCAAGCAGGGGGACAATCAAGAGGAGAAACAGGCAGGGATGTGCAGGACAGGTGTAGGAAAGGACCATAGCTCTGCATTTCTTTGGCAGCAACAGCTGCTTTCAATGTGGGCAATTCAGAATTTGGGGCCTTACCCCCTACAGGGAGGTGTGTGGGCATCATGCAATATGGATTATTAGTAGGGTTAGATTATGTGATGGGTACATGTCTCTGGGCGAAATGTAGAGCTATGTATGGGACATGCTTTTTTTTTTTGGGACAGATGCACTTTTTTTTAAGGTGAGAGTGGGATGTTAAGGAAGGATTATAGGTAGGTGTGGTGAGGGAGGTTTGGTAGGAGAGGTTGCATTTGCAGACAGAGAAGACTGTCAAGACAGCAAACAGGGGCACTGCATGACACATGGGGGTTAAACACCTTGACGGGGAGGGTGGTTGGGAATCCAAGGCTCATGATCCCCCCCAGATGGTAGTAGTGGCACTGATGTCCCCAACCGATGGCAGTCACCACTACTCCTTCACAGCCCCAAAGGTGGCTATGCTGGGGGCTGGGCTGGAGAGGCTGTCTGCCCCTTTAGCTGTGCCAGCCTGCCCTCTACCTGGTGCAGGCGGTCATCCAGCTCCATCTGGAGGACACTGCACACCATGCCACAGACCTCGTTCTGGGTGACAACATTCTCACTGTGCCTACTTGCAGGGGGGTGGCGGGCCCTGTCCCCTGCAGCAGTTCCACCTGAGAGTGGTGCAGGACCAGCAGATGAGGGAGGTCTGGGTTGGGTCCCAGACATGCTGGGACACGGTGCCTCAGCCAGGTGGGGTGGGGGCGGTGGATCTGCTGGGTTCTGCCTTCCCATATGTGCTATGGTGTGAAAATTAACAATGAGGACAACTGACTGGAGGTTTGGATATAAATCAAGGAACATCAGTATCAATCAATGAGAAGCTTAACAGCTTGGACCATAAACTTCTGAAATTAAAGAAGTTACAACTTGAAATACAGTATTTCAAAAAAATGCATCAAACAACAGATGATTTCAAAAGGCCTACGGAAGGCACAGTACCCTACTGGTTTGGAAGCAAACTCACCCTTCCATTTAGAACTTATCCAGCTCTTCGATAGACAGGGAATGGAACTAATGGAGTTAATGATCAAACATTATACTATATGGGTGAACTCAATTTACAAAAAAGTCACTTTACTGGACAATGAAATTAAATCCGATCTGGCTTTTTCCAGGTACAAATATGATTATTCTAGAATTTTTAGTAGCATTGACCAACTGCTGACCAAATTAAAGGCTACCAAAGTGAAAAAAATAGAGGGAGATAGGTGAGCGTATGATGCTGGAAGCACCTACCCACAACCACCTTCATCACAAGGGTGGGTAAATTACAATAAGCAGCACAATAAGTATGGAAACAATGAAGTGAATGAAGACTTGGATGATGATTTAACCACTGAACAGGAGGACACCCCAGGGACCAGTGAGGTGAGACAAAGTGATAGGATCAAGAACCAGGAATCTAAACATCCAAATCACTAAAATTTTCGGGACTCACATCAGTTGGGTACCGTCTCCAAACAACAGAACAAGCCACAACCGAGGAGGAACAAACAGAGGTCCTACAAATGGAAGAGATAGAAGACAACTATAACAATGACCTTAAAGTAGTCACCAACATCACAGGTGACTTTAGGATTTACAATTTCTCTTCATTGTACGTGACATCAGACTTAGTAGAGTTATTGTCGAAGGGGTACATGTTTGCTCCTAGTTTTCATATAGACCTACCAAGGACAATCATCGATTTCAAATGTTTCATTAGGAAATTGAATTTGAAGGTACTACTGGGAAATGGTTCAACTGAATTGAATAACCCCTTGTGCATAGCCAGCACCTTTAACCCTCCAATCAATCCAACATCACAAGTATTCAAAAGGATGTGCGAGTTGGACCTCCGTTCGATATATGGTAGAACAAATATGAGGTACCTCTCTCCACCTAGTACAAACTATAATGTGACTAAACAAGAGTAGGAATCCTTGACCCTCTTAAAAGAAGCAGACGTGAGAGTCAGTAAGCCTGATAAAGGCGAGAGCCTAGTCATAATGGCTAATTGGGACTATGTAGCCTGTATGCATAAGATCTTGGCCACAGAGGCATACCGAAAGGTCTCTTTGAATGAATTTAATGTAGCCCAACAAAGAATTAGGAGCCAAACTGAGGTATTATTTATAGAGAGAAGAATTGACATAAAGACATATAATTACCTGAGTATGTCATTTCCTCAGACCCCAGTCCTGTTTGGGATTCCTAAAATCCATAAAGACATGACAGACCCCCCCCCCAATGAGACCCTTGGTAGATGCTAGAAATTTGATCACTTACCCCTGCGCCAAATGGTTGGATTCCATCTTAAAGAAATATCTACCACTCGAGATACAAATTTGTAAGGACTCATGGTCATTTTTACAGAAACTAGATCAATTAAAATTTGATGATGACCATGGGTTCCTTACAATAGATGTGAAAGATCTGTATACCTCAATCCTCCATGAAGTAGGATTAGAGTGGATAAGATCTTTCTTGAATAGCAGAGGTGCTGACAAAACGGAGATCAATCTGGAGCTTGAATTATTGGATGTAACTTTATCCAATAATTTCTTTTCAATAGCAAATACTATTTGCAAATGATAGGGATGGCTATGGGGTCACCTTGTGGGCCAAGTGTGGCTAATTTAGTCATGGCCCAATGGGAGTTCAAATTTATCTTTGAGGTTAAATGAATCAGAGATGATATTATTTTCTATACACAATTCCTTGACGATATTTTCATTACCATCAAGGGTGACAAAGATAAAGCAGAGACCCTGGCTGATTATTTCAATAAGACCACAAGTTTTTTTTTAATTTACATCTAACTTTAGTAAAGATGAGATTAGCTATCTAGACATCAACTTAAAGAAGGATGTCCACAACCAGGGCTATACAGCAAGAGTGTATAGAAAGAGTACCTATTCGAACTCCTTCTTGCACTTCACAGGCAACCACCCCTATCACCAGAAGTGCTCCATAGTCAAAGGGCAGTTGGTAAGAGTGGCGAGTATAGTAATCCTAGAGGAAGACTTCATAAATGAATGTTTGACTTTAAAAAGAATGTTCCTCACTAGGGGCTACCCTGAGAAATTGATTGAATTCCTGACCTTGGAAGTGAAGCTCAAGAGGAATAAAGGGATCTATGCCCCCATATTGAGCACTACTAACAGTAGTAGCATTAATGTTGAAATCAAACAGAGTAATATCACAGGGGAGCTGAATCTGAATTGTGTAAATACTCTTCCCATGTGTCTTATTACCACCTTTAGTATGGATAGTCAGATGATTACATTTATCTTAAATAAAAACTAGGATTTAATTAATAGTAATGTAGATTTGTCGTGTAGAATAGGGGACCCACCTAGGATTACTTATAAGAGGGGACCTAATCTGAAGAATTTGCTGGAAGGTAAAATAATAAGGAATTCTAATTTGGCTGGCATGTTTAGATGCGAGAACTGTAATTTTTGTAGACATATTGGAGTAACTAAATTGTTCCACATCAGTGGTAAAGTATACAAAATTAGGCATAAATTTAATTGTAATTCAAATGCTGTTATATATCTGGCCAAGTGCCAGCAATGTTCTGCCTTTTATATAGGCCAAATGGACCAGAAGGTCCGCGAACGTATCTATGAGCACCAATGTGCAATCAGTAAGGGCAAGTTGGAGAATGCCTTGGCAAAACATGTTTTATGCTTCACAGGCCATTCTTTTAAATATTCAGCTATTGATCAAGTTATACATAACATAAGTGGAGGCCTGAATAGTTTAAAATTGGAAGAACTTGAATTGCTTTGGCAAATTAAGCTTGATGCTTATAAATACCCAGGGCTGAATGATGACTGTTCGATTAAATGCATTCTAAAATTGAAAAGTTTGGAAAGATAACTTACATTATAGAGTGCATATTAGTGTGCCCCTTTTAGTTGCAATTGAATATGAATTTAACTAGCTCATGCCTACAATGTATAGTATAACTTAATTATATAATCTAGCCCCATGATGACTTATATATGTCATTCCTACAGCTTGTGAGTTTATAGCACTTTTCAATATTTATGGATGTTCTTGTCTCATTGTATATCGGGGGTAATTATGTGTGTTCCATGTGGGTTGTGTCTTGAGGTGATGTATCCCTTCAATGCTCTTTGACTTGCTTGCTCCACCTTATGTAGGTTGTGACCTGAAGTGTTGCATCCCTCCAGTGGTTCCTGACCAATTTGGGGTAGTTTGCTTTTTTCCCCCTTCTCCACCAAATTTAAATTTATGCCTGATTGTAGGTAACCTTTGGGGGTGTGGGTATGATGGAATGGCACTCTGTTGTGCCCATTAGGGGTGCATGTTGTGGGCTTGGTCTCTCATCTTCCTGTTTTGATTGAGGCCCCTGGTTTGTCGTATGGTGCACACTGTTGACATTTGGGGATATTATAATTAGTGGAGGGCTTGATAGACCTGGATGGAATTGTTTGTCATCACTGATCCTTTATATGGCTGTTAGTAGTGGATTTTGGATGCATGGCGAGCCCATTTTGGTTGATTCACTTGGTGGGTTGGGCTTGTTGCCAGCGACTGGGAAGCCAGCCGCCAATATAGCCCACCTACCTAGTTGCGAATGTACAAACAGGGCAGAGTCTCACGATGACAGACCCAAGCATGTTGGCTCTTAGAGACTGGGTTGCTTGGTTCTTAATGATCCTTGAATTGTCTTCTTAGAAAAGAAGCCTCACTAAGGTAAATGCACCTTACTCGGTTCATTTAAGCTTGAATAAGGGTGATTGTGCGAAGCCTAACATGAGGAATAAACAAAAGGAAATGTAATATCCTTGATAGAACGTTACTGTCACTGCTGGCTTATATGTTCCGCTACTGCGGAACGTTCTTAGGTACTATGTATTTATTTCACCTGCGCCTGATATATTTTTGATGTATTCAACCAAAGCGGTCATTTTTTTATGTGCTTGATGTACTTTTTGCTGCATTTTAATGCATTTAATTGGGTTGATTGTTTCATCCATGCTTGTTGCGTGTTAGACAAATTTATCCAAGGCTTTTTTATGATTATCTTAATAAGATTGCTTTTGAATATAACCTATCCTTCCACCTATTGCTGTTAGTGATGGGTGGATATGTGTTGATTACTGTTTTAATTACTGTGATACTGTGATACGTGTTTTTGAAATGTGATTTTTACTGTGTGTGCTTTTAAATGAAATGACTTTAGAAAAAAACTTTTTAGTCTGAAGACGTTTGACCAGGGTGTTGAATGAAATTGTATATTGGATTAAAAAGCAATAACACAAAGTGTGAGGCTTAGCCATTGCTTTCCTGACAGTTTTTCCTTTTAGAAGTTTAGTTTTTTTTTGCACGCTGAACAATGAATATTGGTTAGTCATACACAACACATTACAACATTAGTCAAAATAGCAGGCATGGATATTCCCATTTACCCAAAACAATGCAATTATAACAGTGCCATAGCAAACAAAACCCATGCATAAATTGAATATCATTTAGAGTTGCAACAGCATGCCAGTTACTGGTATGTCAGGCAGGCAATAACAATGATTATTCAACAGGGAATATTAGTATACACACAGTTTAAACAATGATAAACCAAATGGAACAATGGTCCCAACAGTATAGGTTTGTTTAGGACCATACCCATGTTGGTTTCGGTGTGACGGTTGGATCCACTGAGTGGTGGGGGAAGGGAACAGATTCAATTGACAACTGCTATCAATTATATTTGTCAGTACACTACTATTCACTACTCTACATTCTGACCACACTTACACTCTACCTGGGCCATGGGGCTGCTACAGCACACCAACAGCTATAGATATCAACAGAGCAATTGTACCATTATTTTAGTTATACACATCATACCTGTTTCTATACCAATTTCTTTACCTGTGGGCCCTGTGCAGATGAATTGTGTGCACATTACATTGCTGTTCCTACACATATTTCTGATTCACATATTAGTTGCAGGCCCTGGAGTGTGTGTTGTGCCTTTGACATACATCTACTATGACATTCTCTGTGTGCAGGTTTCTTGGCAACTGGGGAAACTATCCGTGACAGCATGACACTTGAGGGGATTGTCTGGGCCAGACTGCAGAGTGTGGATGTCTAGCTTGCATCTATTTGTAGGACTGGGGCTGATCAACACAGAAATTGTACACCTTTCATAGTTATACACATCATACTAGTATTTCTATTCAGATTTCTTTACCTGTGTGCCCTGTATGGAAAATGTATGCATTGCAGTACATTACTTTTTCTATTCAGATTGCAGTTTACAACTGTAGAACCAGAATGACATGTTAGTGGTGGTCCCTGGATTTGAACCGTGGTGTGTGTTCAAAACTGAACTACAGGCCTAGTCCTTATCAGACTGAGCTGCTGGGGAGGTGTTGTGTGTGTTGCTTGTGACATTTCTATCTAGTACATATTTTTGTGCACAGTACTTTTATTATGACATGTTGCATTATTTGTTTCCCATTTTCAGTACAAATTCTGCATACACAGCAGACATTGGTGTCACTGTTTGAGAAACACGTGCACATTAGCTGGATTGCACATTTGATTGTTTTACAACTACATACTGCAATTTATATTCTTGAGTACACAGTGTAGGTTTTAAGTCTGCACCTGTTAGCCTTATACATTTTTCAGTACATTCACAGCTACATACAGCTGAAATTGAAAGGTTAACACAGGACAATGCTGGCAGACAAACAAGTAAAACACATTCTGATGGTAATATGTACTGCTGCTTTTTTCAGTTATTTGACATGACCATTCTAAAGTATGCAGACAAGCAGTGCTAAATCAGTTCACCTCAGTTAATGCATTTTGCAGGACATACACATTTCTATTTTTCAGGTACAAGTGAGATGACACATACCAGTGTTTGGGATCACCTTTATTAGTTTTGACATACTTATCTGTGTACAACTCAGAAATCCACAATTACTATTCCTGCATGATCTGCACAGGGGAATGCTTTTCATTTTTAAGTGTTACAGTAGCCCTGACATGGCACTTTCTTGGCAGGTTCACTCAGACACACTCATACATATTCTAATATTCCTCTCCTGCATATTGTACCTTGTTTGCTACTGACATATGTACTACACAGTAGCTGGAAATACTCCATTGTAATGCTGGCAGCCTGATACAGGCATTTATTCCTGACTTTTACAGTACAATTATATATACAGGCAGTACTACCATTACTATATTTTTGATTTCTTACTGCTAATATTAGGAGGTAATCTACCATAATGCTGATGCAGCTGGGCCAGTCGCTAAACATGAGCCTCAACATTCTGGGACCTCTCTGCAGCAGCTGTATGGGGAGACATGACACATTAATCACAACTGCACAGTCACAAGTTGAACTTTTTCCATACTTAGTTAGAGATACATAAGCCTGCATACATACAGACAGGTGGGACATCCTGTGCTCTGGCTTCTTGGATCCACTGGTCCAAGAGTGCACCCCTCCTCCACTTCAAGTCATTATGGTGGTGACATACCTGCTCACCAGTCCGGGGTATGCCAGTGGCACTGGAAAGATCACGTGCAAGCTCATCCCAGTCCTCCACTTTGTACTGGGAGTTCTGGTACTGGCCCTGCAGCAGCCTGCCATCATGTTTTTCTACTAGGAGCCCAACCATGACCCTGGACTTCTGGATGCCCCAACATTGCACTCAGAAGCGAACACCTTCACCAACACCAGACATCTTGGTCCTGCTGTGAGCAATCCCAAATTGTTATGGCTGTATTCCCGCCTGTGGTGTTTAAATAGGGCAGTTTTCCCACACTTTTTCTTGACTGTCCGGTTTTAATATGCTGAACTATGCTTAGCTCCACCCAAATCTGCATAGCAATGCTTAAACCAGATGAGCACAGCTGAAAGCCAGTAAGCAATACTTACACTACCAAAGCATTGCTTTAATCTATTTTTTTTCCATTACATTTATAAAGTACTTTTTACAGTTATATTTTACATATTCCCACCCCTACTAAGCTATATGTGAGCCATATGATTGACATCTATCATTCAAATTCCTTAAAAGTTTTTTAAATAAATTGACAGAGGGAGGATTTGAACCAAGCATGTTCTACATGCTAAACCATGGCAGTACCACTACGCTACAGCCGCTGGATGATGTTTTTTATCACAGTAGCACTTGTCTATCATTTTCAGGATTTCAGCCAGACTAAGCATAGTGGCGAGCTGTGCAAACAAGCTGTGCACCACTTAAATTTCAGATTTATTTGATGAAAAAAATAAATTTTTTGTTACTGCTTCCATACATGTAGGGCAAGAGTGCATACATTCAGGGGTGTGCTCTTGAAGGCTGCTGCCTTCTAGGTGTTTTTCTCTTTTGTTTTTTATTTCAATGTCTGTGGCAATGAAATGTTAGCTACTTACATTTCAGTGTCTGTGGACACTAGTTTAGTATATATTAGAGCCGAGCTCTAATATTATATACATTGACACTCTTCTGTATCACAAAGTGCCGTACGGCACTTTCTGAGTGAAGGGTTGCATGTTACATGTGCAGGCACTGCAGACACACATTCCCTGCACACGTTCATGGTTCCTGACTGTTTAGATTGAACAGCAGCATGTCTTCATGCATATGCAAGGTGCATTGCTATTCTAAACTGACACAAACCACTCCGTGCAAGAATAGTCTTATTCTTGCATGGAGTTTCGTGAATCCTAGGGATTTTTTAGAGTTTTGAAACTGATGATGATGCTGAATGGTAACTAGGATAGGAGTAATGTTATTATTAGCAATACCTATGTTTCATTTTATAAAAATATTTGGTATGGTAAACTGTGATGGACATTATGTTAGTTTACAATGTGTTTTTGTGAATGTGCATATCGATTTTTATAAGTTGAGCTAGAAACATTCCAAGGTGTTTTATACTCTTTAGTACATCATTGAGAATGTCTTGCAGAGATGTGATATTTAAAGTGGTTTCTGTCATTCGTATTTGTATGCATGACAAAGACTGCTTTTAAACGTGCTTGTTCTTAAGTAAAAATAAGGATACTGTAGGGAGGTGATGTGCTGTTCAGTTATCTGTGCACAATCAGAGTTTAGCATCTTGCCATATCACTGACAGATAATTAACATAGATGAAAATTAGCAGTGACTCAAATACTGAACCTTGGAAGGAGCACCATACAGAACATGACTGGATACTATAGGTTTTTTCAGTGTATATTATGTTTTCTATTGAGCAAATAGCCAGGGAATCACTCTGTATTTTTTTTATTTTATTTCTTATTTTTCCATTTGTTTACCAGGGTAGGACATAGTTATTTCTGAAGCTAAAACCCACAAAATATTTAATAAAAATCCATACAAAGCTTACTTTCATCATTTCTCACTTCATTTAGTCTCATATTCTTCCCTTGAAATCTTTGGGTACTCCAAATCCCTGATCCATCAAACAGCCTAAAAAAATACTTACCCACTCCTTTCTCTATCTACACAAGATCAGGGCTTAAGTTCTTCAATATCAGCATCTGATTTTTATGCCTGAGTAGCCATATACTCTCTCAACATCATTGCTATTATAGAGTCATGGCTAAAATCAGGCATTAAATATAACATAGTCAGAGCAGATCATCTAAGAAAAAGGGGAAGAGTAGTTGCTATTGTTTATTTTAGCTCGCCTAGCTAAACGGTTCTCCCTTCCCACATTATATAAATCCCTATTCGGAAAAGCAGAAATTGTAGTCAGTCCTCTAAAAATCAGCCATTAAACATCTCTCTGTATTGCAACACTAAATATATTCCCCAGACAATACCCCCTCTTTTATCACATGGGCAGCATCCAATTATGACTGGACTGTAACTTGATAGAAGTCATCTATGTTCTCCATTATCTGCGATTAGATGTTCTGTCTAATAGAAATGGCACACAAAAATGCAGAAACTGCAAGTACTGTTTGTTTATAAATACTAGTCATTTTATAAAACATCCAAGGACTGCTAATGTTATTACTTTTAAACATTATGCCAACTGTCAAACAAAAAAATGTTTATTATGCTGAATGTCATTTATGTAATGCATATTGTATAGGAAAGATTAATAGATGTTTAAAATATAGAATCTGTGAACATCTCTTAGACATAGATAAAGGTAAAATATAAACTGAATTAGCAAATCATGTAATGCATGAGGTGTCAGAAGATTATGTTAAATTTCTGGTGTTAGAGAAATTTATAGAGAATCCAAGAGGTGGAGATTTGAGAAATTATACTAAAATGAGATAAATAAATGGGAGTCTATCTTTTCTACTGTCACCAGGATTAAATTAAATAGTTATTTTGAGTCTAGTACTCAAGCAGAGACATCTATGTCATTGAAGCTTTATAAGTTTTAATAGTAATTGTTTAAGTATTCTTTCTTTAAGATTGTAAGCTCTTTATGTTTAATTGGTCATGCAATTTGAAAAGGTTATATAAAGGAGTAAAAGATGTATGTCTTTGAATTCACTTGAAAAAGCTGTCAGTGAAAATGTGTTTGCGATATTTTGCTTATAATATATACACTTTCTGCATGGTGTTTGGCCATCTCATTTTTCAATCCTTTAAGCATTTTGTAAGCAAATGAAGCCCTTGTACATTTATCTCTACAAATCATAATAATATACCAACATCTATGGCACTTCATCCACGTATTAGGTCTCTGTTTAATACTTATCCTCAAGTACTTTATGCTTGCTGTACGTAGGTATGTTTATCAAAATGCCTGCATATTTCCATAGTCAAAGTGAATGACCTCCACTGACGTTAGTGCCATATTGATGTAATGCTACTCTTCATGAATTACTGCTATTCTCAGCTGCAAGCTGGGGCTGTGAATACCATTCATTATCATCTAAGGAGTACTGAGCAGTTACTGTGTTGGAGATGGACCAGAAACCATACTGATAAGGAGACAGAGAGAGAAAGCAGTGTTTTTGGATGTATTCTGTAAGCTGTGTCAATACTAATTTTTCAAAGATCTTGTCAAGGGTGGATAAGACTGACATTGTTGTAAAGTCCTTGGAGCTTTCAGGTTTAGTATTATTCAGGGATGAGTTGGTACTGTATTGCTGGAAGGTAAGCTGCATAGGTGATGTAGAATAAGGAGTAAACGGCCTTTCGCTAGGATGACAAACCAGGAAGTGATCTATTACACCTAGGCACAGAGCCCCCTAGCAGTTTGTCCAGGAGTCTCTAATATGATTGGTTCAAACTTTCTTGAAGAAGAATGCTGGGTTGTATATTGGAGTTTCAGGATTTTTGGAGATGAGTAGAATTAGTAAGGGGGCAGTAGGGAATTCTTGTGGGAAGTCAAGGTTAGAAAGGGTTCTGATGGAGTAGTAGTGTCATCCAGTAATTTTGGGGTGGAAAGCAATGATAGGCTTAATCAGCCTTTACAGTTGTTCTAGCCTATTTATTAATTTGTCCTGAGTGTCCCTGATGGAGTGAGTATTGTGCCTCTTGGATGCACTTTAGCTCAGTTTCTTAGAGAAATCAGGTGATACCATTTTTGAGAGAATTGTGTCTCTTTGTAAAAAGCTTTTAGATATTTTGCGTTCCAGACAGATAGATTTCTGAAGAGTATGAAGATTCTATCATCTTCCAGTATGAGGTTATTTTTTTTTTTGGGGGGGGGGCAAGCAGTGATAGAGTTACTCAGCCTCCACTACTGTTTAGGCTTATTTATTTAGGTCTGATGAAGTGATCTGTAAATCGTGAAAGAGCATATTTGGTTTTATTAAACATTTCTACTGGTGCTGTGCTGAATCTTTGCATTGTTTCTATCATTATACTATTTATTAATTTGTTTTGAGTGTCTGATGGAATGAGCTTTTTATCTCTTGGTTGTATTTTAGCCAGGTTTCTCTGCTTTTGAAAAATATGAAGACTTGTGGGAAATGTCTTCCTACAGATGGAGGGAAGTAGCTGTCGGAGTAGTTGTGATATTTTCATGGTTAGTGTTTGGAAGGTGGAATCCTCAGTGTGCCTTGGACAAATTTCCCACAAGACAGAAACATTGGTTTGGTTTAGCAGCAAAAGATGGTGAGTTTAGGGAGAGCTATTTTACTTAGAATATTAAGTCTGAAAATCATTGGTTAGTGGCTGCATAAGGAGGAAGAGATGACTCAAGTTAGCTATGATGTGTGGAATATTTATTACAATAAGGTTCAGCAGAGAGTGATTTCTAGACCTGATGTTAGGCCTGGTGGGCTCCTTAATCATTTTCAGCTTCTATCTGAGGGAGTCTCAGATTCACAGTCTGGGTTGTTTTCTGTGCAGAAGACCTTCCTCAGAAGTAAAAATTACAAATTTTGTTGTTTGCAAGCAGCCTGTGCTTGTCATAAGCACTATATACAATCTATTATGGGGTAAACGCCATGCTGACAGATGATAGACAATGTGATTGTGAGCTGAGTTCGAATGTTTTTCATAAGAAGTTATAGGAGATGGACAGCTTTAAAGAGAAACCTCTTTATCAAAGAAAATTATCAAGGCTTGTTTCAAAAGGAGTACATTGTAGTCTTATTGATATACAACAAATAGCACATTTGCCTTTGGTGCAGAAAGATCTAAATGTTGTGGGTTCTATTCCTAACTGTGGCCCATGGAGTAATTTCCACTACTGACAATGCATTGCAGCATAAGAAGGGTGCTGCACTCCTGAGCATATTGTCCTTTGGATGAGATGTTAAACTGAGGCCCCATCTGCCTGAACTGGGACTAGTTCAGGTGGATATAAATGATCTCACAGTACCTTTTGAAAAGAGAAGGGGAAATTTCTGCAATACTCTGGCCAAATTTCTTCTACTAGTATAAATACTGCCTTGTGTCTCACCTGAAAAAAGTTCACTAGCCTAATAGGACTAACCTGGTCAGCAACGGATAAATGTGTAGCTATCTTTCATGGTGTCAGTAAATACAGCGGCAATAACTAGAGCTAGGTCAAATTGCGTAAGGTGGAATAACTTTGTTGTGTGGTACTCTGCAGGTGGTGAGCTCTATGGTTTTAGATAAAAAAAGAGTTTCATACTTGTGGAATTGTGACTGGCTGATTTTTGAAGATTGTTTTGTACTTAGAATGATTTGATGACTGATGAGGGGGTTGTGCTTAAGTATCCACTCCTGCTGTGTTGACCTGTTTTGCAAGACATTTCCTAGACCATATCACATTATTGAAAAGCAAAAGAAAATGCAAAGCAGTCTATAAATAAAAGACTACAGAGTGTTCACAGCAAAATTAATGCCTTAAAACTGCTTATGCACATAACTTTCAATATCTGAGCATTAAAAATTAGGTAATTGGCTTTTAAATAATTATAGCAGATGATCAGAAAGACAAGTACTTCTTATTTAGTTAGTGATAAGAAAACATTGTATACTCTCAGTTTAGCCTTAAGCACCCCTGAAATGGTTTAACCTTAAGAAATGTAAGATATTTATTAAATCATATCAGAAGGTCGTGGGTTCTATTCTCACCTCAGATGCATCAATTAATTTCCAGTACTGACACTGCAGTGCAGCATGAGGGTGGGTGGGTGAGGGGTGCTGCACTCCTGAAGTGCCATCCTTTGGATGCCCATCTGCCTGATTTGGTGGTAGCTCAAGTGAATGTAAAAGATTCCATGATACCTACTGGAAAGAGCAGAGGGAGTTCTCCAGTGCTATTATCAAATTTCCCCTAGTAGTGTAATTACCACAGTGGGTCTCCCCTGAAAAAAGGTTACTAGCTTAATTGAACTAATCCAGTCAACAAAGGATATATAAATAAAAGAAATCTAGGAGAAGCAAAGTAAAATCTGACAGCAAAAATCAAAGTAGTTGAAATATATGCAGTTTGTGTGAAGTTCCACGTATCTACATAAAATTCTAGAAGTTTGGAGAGTATATAAATTCATGAGTATTGCTCAGAACATATTAATAGCAGCAGTTAAAACAGAAGAACCAGGAAAACAGTAATACTACAGCTAATACGATACTATACTTAAACATTTGTAGAATATAGGATTATTTTTTTCTTGCCTAATTAGATAGCCAGATCAGTGATTATGTAGGTGTATTATAAGTATGTTAATGCACATATAATTTTTCAGGGCAGCGCATTGCTATTTAATCCTAACTCTTTATTTAGACAGACTTCTGTTCTTTGCAACTCTCAGATTTTGCAAAAGAAACATCCACGATTTTATGTAGAAATGTTTTAAAGACAAAGTACAGAATGCTTATACAAGCATTCTTATAATTAATGTCTGCATGACAGTTCTGTGCCAAATGGACTAGACAGAAACTGGGAAAAATAAAAGATTCTACATACTTTACATTGTCTAAAAGGATGGCAGCCATAATAAGATGATACATAGTCATTAGTATGTGACATCACAGTTCATGCAGGACTAACTCATCATTTCTGGTAAGTAACAATTTAGAGGCAAACCTAAGACATGAAAAATACAGTGAAATGGCTGTAAATCTTTTATAGTAAAAGTGCAGCTGGGGTGGTGCAGTGGTTATCATTGTCACCTCACTGCAAGAGGTTCTCCAGTTTGATTCTCAGGTGGGGTGCCTTTGGTGCGGACTCTGCATGTCCTCCTTGCAGTCACGTGGGTTTCCTCCAGGTGCTGCAGTTCATCCCACATTCCAAAGACATGCAGTAGGTGGACTGGACACTTTAAATTGGCCATAGGTGCAAACTACCATGGCAGCATTAGCCACCCAGTGACAAATCTTAGCTGAAAATGATCGTCACCGTTAAAGTGACACCCTGACCCCATGTGCAAAGTAGGAAAAAGGGGTTGAGGATGGATGGAACAGTTACATACCCACTTTGCAACTAAGTCTTCAGTATGCAGCAATTAGGATACAGAGGATAACAATGCTGCAGCTAGGAACTTTTATAACATCCTGCTTTTTTTTTGCTGGGTAGCAGAGATGTGCCAAAGCCTATCTCAGCAGCCAGTGGGCATGAGTCATTGAAACTGTTTCTGGACAGGGTACCAGTATATTTCAGAATGCATAATGCACTCACTCAGCCAATACATACCCACCTGTGGGCCATTTGAAAATGTCATTTCATTCACTGCATCTGTTTCAAAGACAGGAGGAAACCAGACCACCTGGAGAAGTCCCACTCAAATGCAGAGAGAACATGTAGACTGCAAAGAAGAAAGCACCCTAGATGAGATTAGAACCAGTGAACTATGGCACTGCATCACTCCATCTTTTGGTTATCTTCATGTATACAAATAATGCTACTTCATTACCACTGCTGTATTTCCCTTTTTTATATATTTGCCTTCGTGTTATGAGTAATGTTTGTATACACTGTATAGTGAGATAGATAGAGCTGCAGTTACAATCCAAAAATATTCATAAATAAGAACCACTCTGAGATCAGCAGTACCTATCTCCATACTAAGTTATTGTGAGTAAGATGAATTCAGGTGGTCCATCAAATTTTAAAATGATAGATTGCCCTGTCAGTTTACATTTATTTACAGACAATTAAGTTAAAATGAATTATGTTTTGAATGGCTGGTGCAAAAATTAAACTGTGGTTTGTGTATTAACTAGGGTTTTGATAATATTAGTGGATCTGTAAGTTAGATTACATAAAAAATGTGAGGCATCAGAACGTAAGTAAGAAAAAATAGATCTGCTGAGGAAATAGTACAAAAGTAATACTGACTTAGTTTATGATTAGTGATTGCAGATCATGTTAGTCAGGCTTGTTCCACATGAATATCTCAAAATGTTCTGCTGTGTGTGTGTGTGTGTGTGTGTGTGTGTGTGTGTGTGTGTGTGTGTGTGTCTCAGCATTTTTTGACTCTTTCCAATGAATGGAGTTTAAAGATAAAAACAGGAGTATTTACTTCTAGTCTTAGTTCTGTACTCCTTCAAATCATCAGAAAGACAGAAGGAAGGGCTTAGCCATATACAGTGCCCTAGGGTAGGATACAAATAGATCTTCTTCCAGATGACAAATGTAGCGACACAAATGTTCAGAGTTTGTGACTAGTGTAGTACAGTCATATTCACATGTACTCTAACTCTCATATTATGAACATGTTAATGAAAAAGAACAGACTCACACTGCCTCTGGGTAAAGCATTGATACAGAAATCAAACATGCTGTTTTGTGTGCATACAAACCACAGTTTTGAGAAAGTTTCCTTACGTCTGTGGAGGCAGAAGTTTAGCTGTACATAGTTTTTACTAAAACAGTTCCCCTTCCTATGTTTGCAAGGCTATATATAACCCTATGAATAATCAAAGCACACTGAGTTACCATTGTAAAATATGAACACTGAGATGAAGGACTTTAAGTAAATAGATATGAAATGTGGATATACTGCTATCAAAAGTAGGTTTACAACTTGTTCAAGGAGGCAACAATACAGCAGTCATATTACTGTGGAAGAACATATTATGGATTGTGTAATTCACTGAGACAGTTGGTGAGTAGAAGTGATCAGAAAGCAGCAGCAGCTATTAAGTACGTGTTGCAGAAAAATAATGCAAAATTTTGCCTTAAAAATCTATCAACTGGTGCTGATTACCACTGTTTTGTAGCATATTGTACTATTTTGGGGCATTGTACCATTTCTGAATGCAGGTCCATCTGCCTGTATGAGGGATGGTGATGGCAATACCCCTCTGCTAAGTACTTGGCTACTGTAGCTGAGTTTTCTTCTGAATGCAGTATGAAAGGCAAACTTAGGTAAAGCTATCAGAACACCTTGTTCCATTTTCAGTTTGGGAAGCTGATGGAAGGAATTCAGTGAATATGATATAGTGAGATTTCAAAATGTAGTTTAACAGTGTATTTCACATGAAATCAGTCAACGGTAGGGACACAGAATGGTATAGCAGTTGAGAAACTCAGTTATGTGGATTAGAAACTGGTTAAGAATTACAATATAGAGATTAGTGGCTTGGTCGGAACTATCCAATAACAGCCAGCTCAGAGGCTTAATGGTTAAGATTGCTGTCTTCCCGGCTCCTGAGTTAGGGGGTTCACCCTTGATTGCTATTCACTATCTGTAAAGTCTGCACCTTCTTCCTGTCTCTGGGTCCCAATTCCCCCAAACTCATAGGTTGACATCCTGTTGGAAACTGTCTTTATGTGCAATACATTTGTTCCTGCCCTTGTGACCTTGGTCTTAGCTGAAAAGGATCAGAGATTGGCCAGTTCATTCACCTGCTTCTGAAATTAGAAAATTAAACAGTTCAAGGTAGAGAAGAGTTTGAAATTCAGAGACGTCTAGGGCAAGTCCCAGAAAATGAAGAGTGAATGAATGGAAATGCAGACTTACATATATTTAGTTTGAGACTGCTGTTCCTCGTAATATATCCTTTTCTCTGATGTGTGACAATGTCAGAAATTATATATATAAGATCTGGGTGGGGGGCATGATGGGTTTGCACTCCTGTAAAAAAAACAAGTTTAAAGGAGCAAAGCAATGTTCAGTATTCACTATTCGCAAGTGTTTTTGACCTTTTTTCATCATTTTGGGATTCACCATTATGACTCCAAACATTTTAATAGGGAGCCAGTTAGATAACTAACCAAGAGGATCACGGACAGATTTGTGGCCCACATCATGCAGGGCATGTTTGTTTGGTATAACTTTACTTAATGAACTAAACAAACATATCTGAAGATGATACAAAACTGAAGAAGTACAGCCTGGTTCTACACATAGATAATTGCCTGGAAGTATTTTATCCAGTTTTAAAAAGTGTTTAGTAAAAGGGACTTTAAACTGGTTGTTAAATGAAGAGTTGCCATGACACTGAGGGCAATATGACAGAAGCTAACCATAGCTATGTAAGAAAATTAGGAGAGACATGATGGATGACAGACAAAGCAGATATAAACAATTGTACAGGGTAAGTAATAGAGATGGCATAAAGTAAAAGGAAGTGAAAAATGAAAGGTCAAGAATATTTCCCAGAAAAAAGGAGGTATGGAACTGGCATGATATAAATTTACTTCACTGAGTAGGTGCTGGACCTCAAATCTGAAAACTATTGAAAAGTATTTCAAGTGAGCATAGGGTTAGCTGTAGTAGCGGCACTGGAAATGACAGAACGACTGCATATCAGCTGTCTGAAACCTTTGGACAAATGCAGGAAGTCTTTGCACTGCTTCTTTTGCCATATTTTGTATGTCAAATAAGGAAATATGTTAGAATACAAATTTAGGGTACCATAGGTACTAAATTCATACCACTAAAAACAGACATATGTTGATTGACGACTATTGTTGATTTGGAATATACTATCTTTAACTCTTGTGTTGAAATGGAAAAGTGGGGTTTTATACTTGGAAGGTTTAGATCTCTTACTTCTGCATGGTAAAAAGTAGATCTGAAACACAAATATTCTATTAATGTTCAAAGAGAGTGCCATCCCTTCTTGGTACAGTAAAACCATATTGTCTTTCAATGATTTGGATTGCAGAAAGCATTCTTGGAGAGAGCTGGTTGTAATGACCACAGCAGAAAAGTCAGTATTTTTAAGGAACTACAGACCTAGTCTTAGACATCCACAGGTGTGAAGGGGTCAGAAAATCACAATATCTCTTTGTAAGTTATAGAACTAGAAGGACTACCGTGCCTACATTTTCATATGACTGCCATGTTAGAAGATATGCAGAAAATTCCTTCATCATCAAATTCCTGGGGCTGCTGGCATACACAAGTAAGTTGGTATTTATCTATTTGCTAAGAAAAACAAATGGGGAGGCTCTTTAACATTCACATTAGTCAAAAACAGTACAGCTTATGTCAGTCATCATCCATTCATAACTTCTTTTTCCCATGGGGTTAGGATGTGACTTCAACACTGACAATCATCTAGAGCCAATATTTACACCACTGAGTGGCTAGCCATGGCACTGCTGTTCTTCCATGCCACACACACACATGCGCATATGCACACACATGCGCCTGTGTACACACACACACACACACACACACACACACACACACACACACACACACACACACACACACACACACACACACACACACACACACACACACACACACACACACACACACACACACACACACACACACACACACACACACACACCTGTGGCCAATTTAGTGTCCACTCCATCTATGTATGCCTCTGGAATGTGGGAGGAAACCAGAACACCTGGAGAAAACCCACGTGAATACAGAGAGGACATGTAGAGTCCTCAGAGAAGGCACCCCAGCTGTGGGCAACAACACAATCTGCCATGCCATTATGCTGAGTTCATGTTTAAGGATTTCTCTGGAACTTATTTTTACACTTCTTATGTGGATATCTTTGTTTTTTATGCATTTGGAAGGTATCACAGATGTGAGGTAAGGGAATTATAAGTAATTGAGAGGGCTAAAAATTCTTAATCTTGGATGAAACCTGACAGCATATCTACAGTGCTATGACAGAGAGTTAGAACACAAGGGAACCCTTTCTTCTCTTTCTCAAGAAAGTTATCACACCATTCTTAAAATTCTTTATTACAAAGCTGAAACAAAACACCCAAGTTATAAAACTGCTTGCACTCTTAAAAATACAATTTAAATAGGACTTTAGGGGCTTTCATTTTCTCATATGACTGCAGTGCACAGGCCAAAATAGCATTTTCATGTGACTGGATTGTCAGATGGAAGGCATTGGGGAAAGGTGCATCCTACAGTTTTGAGGAGCATAGAGTTGGGGATGGGAACTACCAGCAGCTGAGAGGATGGGCTACTTGCTGGTATGCAATAATAAGGAGCAGGGTGAAACAATTATGAAAATCCATTTGTGCACTGGCATTAGTTTAAATGGCAATGATCCAGACTTAAGTTGAGGCACATATTCATTTACACCATTTACTTACCAACAAAGTACATCTAAAGAGTCAGGGAAGCAGAGCAATAATTTTATTGCCACTTGTTTGTTAAGTGCTTTGCCCAAAACAGTCAATGGACTTCTCCAGAACAAGTCTTATTCAAGTACACCATGCTATTTAAAATATTTTCAGAGTCACTTGGCAATACAATTATGGTGACACTCACACACACACACACACACACACACACACACACACACACACACACACACACACACACACACACACACACAACTTAGTTTAAAAATTAATATTACAAATAAGTAATATTTTAAAAGATGAGATTCTGGTCTATGTATTTCCTCTTCCCCTTTATAACAAAGCATGGTCTGTGTAGTATCGCCTAGGCAGAATATCTCTACCTATCTCTCTTAACCAGTTATCAGTAGAGAATACCAAAATATTTACTCAAAATAATGCAAGTGGTAGTCATGTCAATGCTTGCTGCCAACCAGGCAATTCATCATATTTATTTGACAGCGTATACAGATAATGCATATCTGAATATTAAATGTCAGTGTCTAGTGAAGGAACTCTCCTTGTAATTCTAAATGTAAAATCTTATGACAGGAGTCTTCTCCACACCTACTCTATGTCATAAAATGCAAATGCTGTTATCTATATAGCCCCCTCTCCCTTCAAGTTCCATATATTTATATTAATTAAGTATTCATATGTAGGGTCACATCCATCTGTGATGGCAAAACTAAGTGGTTATGTCTAGTGAAGCCCCCTAATGTCAAATTTATTTATAACTATATAAATAAATGTTCATAGGTATGGTCAATCCACCAACTCTAATTTCCTTTTAATTTTAAAACTAAATGCATACATCTAAGGTCATGTCATTTTAATATCCTGGTGCTGAGGTAGAAATGAAAATGCTCATGTCTAAACCAGGACTTCTCTAATGTCCTGATATGAAAAGCAAACTGACCACACTGGAGTCTTAGTTAGCTCTCATCCATAGTGAAGATAACTATTAAAGCTGAATTTGAATGTCTAGCTATTCTGTTGAACTTTGAGTTGCTTTATGTTTGTGTTGTAAGACAATTTAGGGTGACAAGTCTTTCATTTGTTACAAGAATTTGCATTCCTTTTGGGGTCAAAAGAAGGTTTCTAGACTAGTTGTGGGCATTGATTGCTACTGAAGCTGAAGTCAACTGTCTTTATTGGTTTGATGTTTCTGTGGTGGTGCAGCGGTGTTGTTGTTGCCTCACAGCAAGAGGTTCTCCTGTTTGATTCTTGGCTTGGGTTGGGAGTGCCTTCTGTATGGAGTCCGCATGTCCTCCCCGCGGTCGAGTGGGCATTTGAAAGACATGCATTGAATGGGTGTGCCTTCGTTGAAGGTTGGGTGTTGATCTGGCAACTCGACACCATAAAAACCAACTGCCAATCATTAGCGGACCGGAGTTCCGCTGCGGCGACCCCTAACCGGGAAAAGCCGAAAGACAAACAACAACAAGTTCTCCACTGACTGAGCTTTTTTTGTTTTATTTCTGTGTTATAAATAAGACAATTTAGCATGATGAGCTTCTCGTTTGCCACGAGAAGCTGTATGTTGAGATATGCACAACATTTGTGAGTAGATAAAATCAGATATGACAACTCAAACTGAAGTCAAGAACACCAGACTAAGGGACGTTTGATAAAATTGTATAATATTGAGCGTACTGAAGTTTTTGCTTTAATTAGTTTACTGGTTTGTTCTACTGGTATAAAGGTTTCAGGCTAATTGTGGGTGCTCCTTGCCACTAAGACTGAATTCAAGTGTCTTGCTATTGGTTGGTGTGGTCTGTTGAGATTTTTGTTGTATTATTTCTGAACTGGAAATAAGGTGATTTAGCAGAGTGGCACACTGCACTGTATAGATGCAAAGCTAAGTTAAAAGTCTCCTTTAGCCAGTTAGTAAAGCGGTATACCTTTGGTAATCAATTTTAAGTACACATTACCTGTTTAATAAGATAATTAAATACTAATTAAATGCTCCTAACCCTTCCACTAAATGCAGGGCCATCCTGTTTGTCTTCCTTCTGTTGCGAGTCTTTTAACACTCGGTATCATCATGCAGTGCAGCAACTTCTTGATGCTCACCGATAATTAACTCATACTAATTACAGCACATTCTGTTTGTGAGTGATGCAAGTATCATGGAGGCCTCATTCTCACAAAAAAAATACAGCATATATTCCCACAGTGCTCTACACCAATCCATTCTAAAATGTCTTATGTTAAGGTTATAAACAAGTAAACACAAAAGAAAAATGAAGCTCAGAGACGTACAATAAAGCTCCCAGTCGGCAGAAACTGTTCAGTTACTTAATTCTCAGCATAGTCACACAGCGTGGAAATGAAAATATTTAAAAAAAAAATCACTTTTATTAAATCCACCAAAACACATTAATGCTCAAACCATACATTTTCATTTCTTAACTTCATCAGATGTTGGCTGGAATAGATATGGTACAATTGCAGCTGAAAGCCCTCCAGGTGTAGCATCTCTATTCCAGCCCACATCTGATGAAGTTAAGAAACAAAAACGTATGGTTTGAGCATTAATGTGTTTTGCTGGATTTAATAAAAGTGATTTTTTTAAGTATTTTCGTTTCCACGCTGTGTGACTATGCTGAGAATTAAGTAACCGAACAGTTTCTGCTGACTGGGAGCTTTATTGTACGTCTCTGGGCTTCATTATTCTTTTGTGTTTACTGTTTTTTGTGGCACCCTTGTGCTTTCTTTAAGGTTATAAACAAATCTTGCCAAAGCCTCATACACCTATGAAGACTAGAGATGAACATAAATCAGTCACCATACCACCTTCCTGCACACTTAAAACAAAAAGCCACCAAAATTGTAATCAGACCAAATCTACCATACTATGCCACTCTACAATTAGGAATGTTTCGGTGATCAGTGATTCCATAGTCAGATACACCGATTATCATCTAACTTGATTGGACAAGGGTAGGGTGACAGTAAATTGTCTTTTGGGTATAAAGATTTTGGAAATCTCAAGGGCCATTTAGACCTTTCCAAGTAACAAATATAACTGTGATATAGTGGTAGTCTATGAGGGGATGGATGACTTGGCATGCAGAACCCTGAGTGAGATGCAGATCAACATGTCACATCTCAGTCACAAATGAAGGCAAGAATCCAATCCAGAACAGAACCCTTCTGTCTCCAAGAATGATGTTAAGGTACAACTGGATAAATAGTTGGTGTCTTTCAAGGGAGATCCAGCATGTGTCTACATGGGATAGGATAAGATATTAGACAGTTTTTCATGCTTTGCTAAGGATAGTTTGCATTTCTCATTCCAAGACATCTGCATGCTGGCTAAAATTGTTGCTGTTCCCATAGTGCCTTTTAGACAGAATCCAAAACACAATCACATCAGTGTGTCCCTACTCACTGCCAGAAGTCTAAACAACAAGATGCCTAACTTTGAGGCCCTTCTGCATTTAGGACATATCTGCATCTATGTAATTACTTAAACTGGGTTTAAATGTTCAGAAAGTACTCCCTCCATACCTGGGTTTGTGTTTTCATAGTTTCAGGCCCAATAGCAACTGTGATGGCATCTCCATGTTTGTTTGGGACTACATCATCTCTAAACAAATACTCAGAGACCCCCCTCCCCCCAAACAAAACTCATTGAGTTCCAAATCACACTAAATAAGACCATATATAAATTCCTAGCCTGTTACAGGACACTATGTATGTCTTCCAAAAAACATGTATTGTACTTAATGAACTCCCTATAAATAAGAACTCCTTCATCTTGGAAGAATTTAATAACCCATCAATGAACTGGAGCAACTTTACCTCAAATGTAGAAAATGTCTAATTTTTTTTTTATTTAATTAACAAAAACTCCCTTGACCAAATTTCTGGCAAACCCACAAGAGAAAATAATATTCTTGATATGTTCATTATCAACACAGCTGCTTCATGCACTGTTTCCACAGTATTCTCTTTTCCAGTTAACTCAGTTCATGAACTAATGACCTTAACCTTTAAAATATCCCAACCTGTAGATGGCAGTACGGCAGTATAAACAGACAGCAGTATCTCCAAGTTCAAGGATTTCAAGCACGCAAAGCTCATCAAATTCTATGAAGAATTTTAAAATTTAATCATAGCACCGTAGCCTGATATGGCCACAGGTATCTTAATAGAGGAGCTCTATGCTCATTTAGATAATTGTATAAAATTAACTGTCACATCCAGATCTAAATATAATGGTAAATTTAAACACAAACCAACCTTGTGGTTCTTCATCATCACAAAAAACAAAACAAAACAAAAAAAACTTTACAATAAAAAATAAATAAAAAATCCATAAAATGAGCAATAGATTGAAAGATTCACATAATAAAGATTAGCAAAAGAAATATGGCTTTACATTTGAAAAATACTATTAGGATTATTAGGGCAGCTCATAAAATTAGGTTAGCATCAGAAGCTAAGGACAACTACAAATATATTTAGGTATGTTAGGAAGCAACACCCATCATTGTTCCGGGCTTACCAAAATGTCACTGTATACTCAGACCCAGAAGACACTGCAAACATTTTAGAAATCAAATACAGTACAATTTTCACTCTGGAGGCAACTATCTATAGCCCACCTACACCTGAGACTCTGTGGGACCTAAAAATATACATTTTCTAATAAACAGCACTAAATAAGCCCTGACAGATCTACTTCTTAAATTATTTAGCCTAAATTTAGCCACTTGCTTTGTTCCTGAGGTTTGGAGCATGGTAGTGGTCATACTGCTCCACAAATGTGGCCCACTACTGACCCTGGTTAGGGGCAGGTATGTCTCTCAGTGATTACACCCTATCCATGTCAAGCAGAGCTCTCCCCTAACCCAACTCAAGTGGAAATTGGACCAATGGATGGGGAACTGGGAATTAAGAAGGAAGAAGTATAAAATGGGAAAATGTTAAGTGAATCCATGTCATTTCAAGATGGATCCTCACAGCTTAGGCCTGTGTTGCATTTTCTTCCACTGTCTTGATATTTCTCTAAATGCCAACATGAATAGTGCCAGCATGGAAGATTGGAATTTATGCCTAAAATGAAAAGGCACAGAAAAGGGGTCTGTCAATTCTTAGTAAGCAAAACAATGCAGAGGTGTTTAGTTTTAACTGGTCAGCAGCTATAGTCTGATAGATAACAAAATGTTTGCTCAGAAGCTTTTACAATTATAAAAATATTACAGTTGCTTTCTTTGAGGATACAAGCCGTTGATCGCTTAGTGTCCCATTCACATATGTTCTTTTATAATAAAGGAGATCATTCTACTCTGCTGACATGTGTTGCATGAAGTTCTTTTTGACCATAACAAAATGTACCCCTAAACAGGCATCTATGTTTCTAACAGGTAGAGGTAAATGTAGACTACCCATGCCCAGCTCTACATGTAAGCCATAAAATAACCCTAGATTATCAACCTGACAGACACACTTGGGAACAAGGCTAGGCTTAAAAAGGCCCCCAGGGGTCATTAGCCTAGCAATCACCTATGAAACTATAGGAAATCTTACGTGCTAAGCCATGGAACATATTATAACTGACCTGTTAAATGATGACATTAAAAATCTAGACTAGACCTACAGCAGTTTGGCTTTGTAAAGGTAGATCCTGTCTAATGAAGTTGGCCAACTTCTTTAACTTTTTAGAGAGAGTAACACAAGCTGTTGACAGTGACTGTGCTGTCTACATGGCATACTTGGACCTGGCAATAGCATTTGACACCATCCTCCATGCTCCCATCATTAGTAAGCTAATGCCTTACAAACAAATCCATTTGGTAAGACGGACAGCAAATTGTATAAAGGACAGAACCCACATGGCATGGATACAAGAGCAGAATAAGAGAGTATGAAGCTGACCAGTGGCATCCCGCAGGCTCCATGTAGAGACCTCTTTTGTTTGGAATTTACTTTTCAGATCTCCAAGCCATGAACCAAGACCTCCAGCTAATCAAGTTTGCAGATGACTGTAAACTGTGAGTCATTGATCAGACACCCTCTGACATTCAAGCCCATCAGCAATAACTTACCCTTGTAAATACCTGATGTGCAAGCAATGGGCATACATTAAATGCTAAAACATATAATATTTTCATATTTGGTTGACTACCTTCCCACGACATACATCATAAATAAATCCCCCCTCCAAAATGAGAATCTTTTTAAAGACCTTGGAACGAAGGTTGATAATTCCATAGCTTTTGATTGCCATGTAATGATGGTGATCAGGAAGTCCTTTTATCTGGCATAACTAATCACCAAAGGAATATCAGTCAGAGCTAAAGAGGTCATTGCTCCGTTATACTCAGCATTGATTAGGTCAATCACTTAATACAATGCCCCCTTTGGGATGTACATCACTGAAAGAAGGGTTAGGGTGGCCTAATGGTTAAGGTGTTTGCCTTACAAACACAAGGTGCAGGGTTCAAGTCTCACAAGGGATAATTGGCTAGGCTTAAAATGGCTCACAAGGGCAGTTAGCTTAGTACTAATCTATGAACCTATGAACATATTAAACAACTACAAAGCCCACTGGCTTAAAGCACTACCCTATCAGGAAAGCCTGGCCACATCGTCTCAATTTTTTGTATGTTTTGACTTCTGAGAGGAGAGCTATGCCTTCCCTTCTGAGCCATTAAGAGACCTAACAGTCCTGGATCTTTTGTATGGCCACAAAAAAAAATAGTCTCACAAATACCAGGACCTGAGATTAAAACATTTACCACCAGATGAATTAAACTAGGTGGAAAGATAGGTTCATTACCCACACATTCCTCACATCTAGAATAGACTCCAACTGCATATTAAGTAGTATGGAGCACTATCTTCCTTCAAATGGGAACGGGAAGATTAAATGGATATTCACAGACTTACCCTGGCTTAACAGGATTGTCCCTCCTTGAGAGAAGCGGCTTGGTCTGAGGATGGGTACTGGCTGAGTAAGTAGTCATGTGGCTCAGTAGCCCTGTAATTCCTGTGATCTTATGATTCCACGAGATGAGGTAGACACAATACATGCTCATTTTTAGGGTAACCCTACTTCTGACCCAGAGCTACACTGCTTAATAAAAACACTGTTTATGCTGGTTGGAGAGTAAATGTTCTGATATAGCAAACTTTAGTATGTCAAACCAGCTGATGAATGAGTTCTTTATGTAGTTTGTTTAAATATTACTTGCATTTTTTCATGTCAGGCATATCTATGAGTAGCAAGTCCCACAACTGAATGCACAGACCCAATTGAAGTAGGCTAACCATAGTTGGCACCATAATGAGGCATGCTGGGACACATGTTCAGCTGTGAAATAGAGTGCCCTGGTGAACTTCCCAGAAATAAATATAAAGATTTTTTTTTCCGCATCATAATAATACGACACAGGTAGCCAGCTAATGTTCTGTTAATATGCAGTAAAACTCTTGCGATAGGTTGCCCTTAGCAACCAATCGCAGTGCTTTCTGAGTTAGCAAACTCTAGTCACATATTAAGATAACAAGAGACTACTGGGAACTGTGCAGTCTAAGTGCCTGCAATTGGTTGCCCTTAGCAATCAGTCTTAGTGCTTTCCTAGTAATATGTAGTCAAGTAGTCATATGACTACAGACTGCTTGGAAGTTTAGAGATGTAGATTATCAAGGATAGTTTTTCCTTTGCAGATATGTGACTTCTTTAGTTTAAATTATGACATGAAGTCATATAAAATTATGGCCAGTGGTACCAGTAGATACTTTTCACAGCATAATATACATTTTTTAAAATGTACTTTCACAGTGGTTGATGTGGGAGGGGGTCCCTGTATACCTTTTAACTTCTTTGCTCAAGAATACTGTATGTAGCAAAAATAATGGAGGGACAAAAGTGAAAAATCAGGACAATGTTCAAATATTACTCAAATTAACTTAAAAAGTTAATAGCACAACATGTTTTACATAAACATGCATTTTCTGAACAACTTCCTTCTAATCTCTGGCATTATCTGTAATCCTCAGTGATTTACCAGAAAATCAGGGATGGGGTAAACATTATAGGTGAAGTCAATGATGTTCTGCATGATAAGGGACAGTTGAGATACATGGTTGCATGTATACCTCTCAACTTATTTGCCTAAGAATTCCAGACAGAGCTAAAAATAATTGAGAGGCAAAGGCCTAAAATCTGGGACAATCTGTAAATATTAGTCTAATTCACTTAAAAGGTAATAGAACCACAGGTTTTGCATCAATTTGCATTTTTCTGAACAATAAGTATGAAACTCTAATGTCTGGCATTACCTTGTCAACATTCCACAGTAGTTTATCAGAAAATCAAAACTGTGATGAGGAACAGCACAAAACATTTAGGCAGGATCAAGGATATTCAGAACCATGGCTAGATTACAACTGTAGCACAGATGTATTTTCCATTATCACAATTTTAATTGTATATTATATTTAGATTCAAATTAAGCAATGAAGCATTGTTTTTAATCTGTTTCCTCTTGCTGTCACATTAATTGCTTCTTCTAACAAAGGATCATGGAATAAGAATGCATGTGTTTTTTCATGTGTATTTTGACAGAATGGTAGCCAAAGGTACTCTGATCATATTATGCAACTTTTTCATAACACACACTTCAGAGTGCTTTGGTTTTCTATCACAGAGAAATAAGACTGAGGAAAAAAACAAACTTCCCATTCTCATTGCACATACAAGTCATCTTGTATTATCCTCAACATGCACATTTTAGCCTTTCCAGCTGAGTAACTATTTATTACAAATAAATTCCATTAAAGTAGTGAATGGAGATTAATAAAAAATAAAAATGAAAAAAGAAAAAAAAACAAACAAAAAGAAAAGAAAAAAATAACTGTCAGAATAACTGAGTATGTGTAAAAGATCTACTGATTTCAATGAAGTTTGGTATTGCTTGTGTGAACATCTGAAACAACATAACTGTAATTTTCTGATACAAATGTTTGGACTCAAGAGCATGAAGTTCAGGAACCCTCATTTTGTATAACTCTGCTACATCCCTAACTGGGTTCAAAATTTCACAGCACTCACTTCAGTTTCTTCTGTTTTGATGTCTTCTACAGCCATATTCCTTGTTTGACTGCCAAGTAAAAATATGCAGTTTTTAGTCCTAGCTTCTTTTTTTCCCCAAAAAATCCTTTAACAATGCACATTTCTCTGCCTCGGAATGTGTGACTTATCTTCCCCACTATACTACACCATGTGACTATGTTTCCATCTTTCAGTTATTTGTTATATGCTTGTGGTTACTGCAAGGTATGGACAAAACCCAAAATAAACTCCTTGTTAGACCATGCTTTGTATGCTTAGTATATATGTGCTGTTATTTATTTTTAGTCAGATTACTTTTTTCCCTTATTTTCATGTTTATCTATTATAAAAAGATTTGAGTACTACCTGTCTGTTCTGCAAGAAAATAAACATTAAGATGTTCTATCAGAATCACAGCAGGAACTGAAATTAATTTAATATTTTTTATTAAAACACTGGTTGAGATTATAAATTAAAAGTGTTTAGTGCACTAAGGTAGAGTTATGAGCAGAATGGGAGGTTTAGTTCATTAAAAAAATGTCCCATTTACAACTGTATGGAGCTAGTAAATTTACAGATATGTCCTTTTAATGTATTCACTTAGATGTTTAAAAATGAAACAACTACAATGCTTAATGCATGCTAATAATACATACCATGCATATAAGACATAATGCATACCATATATATAATGCTCAGTGTTCCACTATAGTCACCAATTTCAGTGAGTCACAAGGATGCAGAATGCCACCATTCCACTGGTACCAACTCCACCATCATGCTCACTGACTCTATACTCACTAGGTTGGGAAAAAAAGGCTATGTGACAGTTGCTTTCCTGGTGCCAGGATCTATGACATCATGAGGGCCCTACAGTCCCTCAAACAGGACAAATATGACTATGACACAGTGGTGCCTCAAGTAAGTATGAATGACCTAAGGTGTTAAACCCAAAAGGACATACTAAGAGACATACTGGAACTTGCAATGCTTTTGTCAAATGCAGGTAAGATTCTGACCTTGAACAGAAACCTAGCCTCACTCAGAATGATATCCAGTTACTAAGAGAAGTAGTTGGTGTCATTCTAGCATGTGTCAGCTTGGGGTGAGATAACCATTAAGCTTGCTTTTCCAAAGATAGTCTGCATCATTAGCATAATGGATTCCAAATCCTGGTAAAGCATTTTCTGCCCCCATAGTATCCTTTGATATGCCAACATACCAAAAGACTTGAGGCAAATTTCAATCCAAACAACATCAAGGTTGCTTGGCTCAGTGACAGAAGTCTTAATTAATTGATGGGTGTCAAACCTCTACAACAAAGACTTAGTTTCATTGTAAAGAGAATACTCATTTGCTGGCTTCAACTGCCTATATTGTATTCACACCTATTAGAAATTGCAGGAATGTCAATATTTTCAAAAATCCAGTTGTCTGTAAACATGTATTTTTCCTGGGGTCTGAGAATGCATGAACTACATTCTGTATGAATGTAAAACAAAGCAGAAAAAAGGAGGAGTGTTCTGTAGGGTTTGTATTTGACGTGTAAAATGTAACTTCTTGCTGCTCTGGTGCAGACAGCTAGCATGTCAATAAAGTGCAGTTAAAGTGTACTTCAAAGAGACAACTACGTATAGCTGTAAAAGGAAGCAGGTATTATTATGCAAACAATTAATAAATGTATTGGGGAGCCTGTTTACTGTTGATGTTTTTTTTGTTGTTTTTCTCTGTGTGGGAAAAACTGATATAATTAGGCTTGGTTCCTTATAATTGATCCAATGCATGTGGGGTGCTTACTACAGAAAAAACTGTTTAGTTATTTTTTTCTCTGAGAACAAACATAATGAGCTGTAATGTATGTCTCTAGCACCGAGCCAGTCTAAAGTCATTTTTTCTTGGGTGACTGCTAAGCATGTCTAAGCATATTGCTGTGAAATCCATATATGTCTGTCTAATAAAATACTTAATTAAAATAGTTAGGAAAGGAACAATAGTCATTTAATTTAGAACAGCTAGGGTGTTTATCTAGATTAGTTATTTTCTTATCTAAATACTCTGTACAAATGATTATGGTTTTGGAGCATTAATTACTTCTGCATATTTAATCTTTATTAGCATGGTCTTTAGTGCCCAAGTAAAGTTCTGAATATCTTGTCACTAGTATTTATTTACATATTTATACATTATCTATTATCTGAGAGGAGGTTATTATTTAGCACTGTAGGTTTTGAAGTTATGGTATCTGGCAATAATTTTGCCAGGCCATTCAGCTAGTTAATTTTGTGTTTAATATCTCTTTTGTAATATATATTTAGCTAAATCAAGAATGTACAACAGCTATTTGTTCTCCTATACAATAATTCTAAGGTAGTTGCAGTATTACAAAAGTTGTGGCAAATTGAAGAATTCTACCATCCTTCCCTGAGAATTGTGTGTGTAGAAAATACATTGTTTGAAAGGCAGTTGCCAGTGATGAGGGAGAGCGGAAGGCAATGTGGTACACAAAGAAAGTGACGAAAAAGAGCACAGGGTATTAGGCCAAAGACTCAACTCTCTCAGTGGTCAGTATACAGTCCTAGTCTGGGTGTGGATAGTGGAAGCCCATACCCAGGGCAGCAGTGCATATTGCCCTTATGAATTTAGAGCAAGGTTTCATTCAGTGAATTGGCTATTGAAGCATATTTGTGTGAACTTTACTTTTGTTTAACCTCTAGGTACCAGTGGTGTTACTCAAAAGACTATCTCTCTGACTTTTTTGGGCCAGTGGAGTGAATCCAAGGACCATACTCCGTCCCTCACATACTCTTAGTTTATAAACTGGTTAGCAGTGGTGTGATTAAAGTCCTTCCAGTGATTCCTTGGTCTTCGTATCTGGTGGCTAGTGCTGTTATCCATGATAGTTACTACAAGGAAGATCAAAGCAGAGTATGAATTAAAATTGGTACCTGATGCTAAGGATAATCACAAATCCCTCTTTAATTAAATCAGATAATTAAGAAGTAACACATAGCAATTCTCAAAACTAGTCATAATAGTATCTTCCATTATGACCCTAAAGGTATTGCTAAGATACTTGCAGATAAATTTAGTGCCAACATCACTCCAGAAACAGTGAAGTTCTGAAAATCCCAAGTTCACCCCATCTTACAAAATGATTATGGAGCATGTCTTGACTCTACTCTCTAAAGCTAAAAATGTCACACCATGGGTCTTGACGGTATAGCTGGTTGTTTAATCAAGTACCAGACATGCCATCTTTAAACCCACCCAAGACTGTTCAACTTACACCTAGCAAAAGGGCATGTTTCAGAAGTATGGAAAAATGGCTACCAATATGCTTCTACATAGGGGGGCCCATGTTAGATCCCAGGACCTATAGTTCCATCAGCCTAAGAAAAATAATTTGAAAAGCCATGTGATATATAAAATCTGATTTTATAAGCTTACATATATAAAAAAAATATTGCTCTAGACCTACAACAGTATGGTTTTGTCAAAGGGAGATTATATCTATTTAGTTTATTAACCTTGTTTGAGTATGTCACAGAAGCTGTAGGTAGTGGTCATTCAGTTCATACAGTGTAGCTGGATGAGGCTAAGTTCTTTGACGCTATTCCTCATGCTAGAATTGTAAATGCATTTAATAGCCTAAACATTCAACCTCGCTTTGCAAGACAGATAACAAATTGTCTGAAAGAAAAAAAAAATATGTAGTTAAAGTTGCAGGTGTCACCTAAGAAAGTAAAAACTTAATAATCACCATTTCTCTGGATTCAGACGTAGAAGCCATTCTGTTCAGCATTTATTTCTTATATCTCCAGACCTCTAAACAAGACATATTGCAGACTAAATTTACCAATGACTGGAAGCTGGATGTTATTAATTGTTCAGCTTCCAATACCAATTTACTGCAGCAGGGGATAAAGCATACAGCTCAGTGGTGTAATAAATGGGCTTAAATAATTTGGTAAACAAATCTCAAATGCTACTTACAATATACACAGCAGACAACTCCAGGCTGCTACTGTCCTCTGAGAGCTTTAGACCTATGTTGACATCTCCACAACCACCGTGTAAGAAAACCCTTCTATCTAGCCCAATTAATAGCTGAAATTAATAACTATAATTATCTCAATCATCTGGATCAAAAGGCATTATCATTTCTCTATACTTTGCTGTAATCAGGCCAGTTAGATAAAATAATGCTTCTGTTATTATCTATCCATCTAAATATATCACTCATCTAGAATGAATTCAGAGGTCTCTAGCTAAAAAGATCACCTGACTAAAAACCCTGATGTAATAAGACAGGTCTGTACGTCCATCCCTATACTACATCTCCTATAAATTCCAATTAGGTGAGTTACGTGTAGCTTTCCATGCTGTTAGTGTCCCAACCCTCCTTGACCTGACCAAAACAAATGGCTTTACAAACACTGGAACTAGAAACTTCAATCACAGACAACAAGTAAATACACTAGAGGGCAAATATATTACTTAATACTTCCTCACCCTCTGTGATAATATTCTATTACATATAGAACAGAGTGATACCCTCACTTCCTTAAAGGCAAACACTGCCGATTCAGTGAGCACCTGTAAATTCATCCCAAGCCCACAGGCATAGCTGGAGTGTAGTGAAGGAGGCAGCTGCCTCAGGTACAAAGTGTTTGGAGGCATGATCATCAAATACTGATTGGTCTTCACTGCATGCCACCGGTTAGAAACAAATGTCAGCATTGTCATTGTAACCAGACTGAAGTACTTTAGCACTTCATGTTATGCATAAACTGGAGGTATATTTAAGTGTGGCAAGCCATTTGCTACTGTTTAAAATGAGAAAGATTTTTTCTTGATCCTCAAGTCCAAGGAGAAGAGCTTTTTAAAAAAAAAAACATATCAGGGTGTGGCATAGGGAGATGTCAATGGGAGGAAAATAATTAGCTGTACCTTTGCCCACATCTGACTTGTTTTGGCTTCCTTGGTGGTAGCCTATAAAGGTAGGCATTAGCAAGCTGATTAATGTCCTTGGACTGACTTTGCCTTGTAAACTGTCTAAATCTATGAATCTATTAATGCAATTAACTTATGTTCAGAAAGGTAGGCAGGATGTATTTAATTACAGGTGCGTGACTGAAAGCGGGGAAAATTCATCATTTTCTAGTGATAGAGTGCATTCACACGGTAGACATAACTGTGACTGGGCTTTTGCACAGAAGTGGAGTTGTAACCTATCCTGTGTGTATGTAAGAGGATTGCAAAACAGATGCAATGAGATGCAGAAGCCCTGATGTTATCACATTATTGCACTTGGTAATCCAATGACACACCTAATAGTTTAAATCTACAGTTGGGATAATATCTGATAAGCTATTTCTGCAACCTATTCCCTTTATGCACTTACAGCAAGCAATAAAATATTTCTGCTGAGCAAATATTATTATCTCCAATGTGGAGGTTGATATATTTGTGTAAATATATAAGCAGTAGTAAGATATACTTGTTTGGCTGCTTGAATAGATCTGTGTTGTTCTGAAAATGTAATCGGTAAGCCAAAACTATATGCTTCAGATCATGAAGAAAATAAACACCATAAATAGTAGAAATATTCAACTGCTATTAACCTCTTTGTGTGTGTAGGTGGTAACCATGACAACACGCCTAATCAGTTCATGCAAGACAATTATTTCAGTAATAAAAATAAACAGTATAAACATGGAATGGAAAGGTTTTTTTATATACAAGTATGGTATTTTAAATGAAAATAATTAATTTTTAGATATACATACATATGACATAATGGATAATGTAGCACATATGTTGTCTACCTTTTTTACCTTTAGGATAGGCAGCTATGTGCAAAACTGGACATCTCTGAGTTTGTAGTGTACAATATTAAATGCTTTACAGTTATGGGGTGCCTTGGCACATATTGTTACACACACACACACACACACACATATATATATATCTATATATATATATATATATATATATATATATATATATATATATATATATATATATATATATATATGTGTATATATATATATATATATATATATATATATATACACATATAATATATATATATGATTATGTTATGAAAGTTGAATACTCTAATGGTAGAATAAAAAAGAAAATCTCAAAACACTGACTTACCACTAAGAGTGAATCACAAATCATCAAAATACTTCTTTCTAAATAAAAAAGCCCTATATCAGAAATCCCAGTATAAAGCCAAGATCAAGTGTCATTTAAGTAATGGTACTGTTAGGGAAATGTTTTTAGTAACATAAAGTGTAAGGTTAGGGTGAGATGCAGGGTCAGGGTTATTGCACGAGTAAGGTGGACAGTGGGGCTTCACATAACTTCCCAAAGAGGTACTGAGCTGGCAAGCACTTTTCAAGTTTACAGGGCTTGCTTCTGAACTAGCATTCACAATTGCATTTATAGACTCTGTTTCAGTAACATCATATCACTTTTAAAAACAGATAGTTGTTAACTTGGATGCTGGTGAAAGTTAGCCATTTGGTAGGCAAACATCAGTATTCAACAGTTCACTATCATTTGTGTTTTTTGCCAATATTTGCTGAAACATGTTTCTATATTTAGAGCCAAAATGGGCATTACCTGTGTAACTTGTGGTTAATTAGAAACCTTGTAGAAGAACAGAAACAATATTTCATTCATTCATTCATTCATTCATTCATTCATTCGTTCATTCATTCGTTCATTCATTTTCTGATACTTGTTGAATCCTATTCCAGGTCACAAGGGAAGTAAATTTTGTCCTGGCAACTAGCCACCACAAACACACACAGGAAGTGTAGGGGAATAAGGGGATCTATAGTTCACCTTTCTGCATGGGTTTGGTATGGGCATTGAAACCAAAATACATGGCAAAAAGCTGCATAAATCAGGAAAACATGCAGACTCTACACCGAAAGCAGCCCTCCATACCAGGAATTAAACTAGAGCAGCAGCTTGTATGAGACACAAGTGTTCTTCAGTTTGGCAGAGAGCTGATATAAAAAAAAAAAAAAAAAAAAAAAAAATATATATATATATATATATATATATATATATATATATACACACTGAAGACTACTAGTCCTAGTACAATAAGATAACTTAAACACTGACATGCATTGTGATAAGACAAACTAAATTCAAAACTACCATAATTTAATCCACAGCATGATCGCACATCCTAAATCTGACTTCATGCTTCAGCTGCCCACATAACAATATAGTCACTATGCCGGATTCATAAAGGTTACCACGAAGTGTACACTTTCTGAATTCAAGAACAGCCCTACCAGAAGACTTGTACTGTCTACTGTCTACTAACTCAGAAAGGTTACACTAAGTGTATACATAGTGTATACTATGTGGTAACCTTTATGAGTCTAGCCTACTCTTTCCAAGCATAAATATTCACAAAGGAACATTTTAAGGTAATTGAAATAAAATATCATCCTTAGTAGTCTGTAGAAATCTTTAAAACATACTCCCAGTTCACAAATGGTTTGTAGCCTAAACAGCACATTGAATGTGACATATATAATCTTGGAAGATCTTCTTTGGTCCCTTAGTACAAAGAACAACTTTCATAATAATTATTTAAATTTCTGAGACAGAATGTCCTACTTTGTGGACTATCCTCAGCATCTGAACCTACAGCTCCAGGCCTGAAACCTAACACATCCATTTTGAGAAAAAAAAAATCAGAACATTTAGTATTAGTTTTGGTTTGTACTTCCCAAAAGCTAATTAATCTTTCACAATGAAATGCAAATTAGGGCAACCACAGTGTCCTTCTGAAGATTATTAAGTTCCTATAGAACTCCATGATCTCTTTTATATATGACTTATTAATTTTTTTTTATGTTTTTGAATCACTTTATGGTGACCTAGGTATTGTAGGCATGTAACCAGACTTCATAAAGTATGCAAATAACACACATTTTGTAAGACGGATGGCTTTTTAAAGTCATGTAGTGTAACCGGCCTTTGGAAATGACTTCAACAAAATGTTTACTGCAGTGACTTGCAAATTAACTGTATAAGATGAAATGTTTAAAATCTGTGGCAGAAATATTGATATTTGCTAATGTTCTAATAGTATGTCATTTTAGAAAACTGCTTTTTTTTAGGATTTTTACAAAACATTCACAAAAATTTCAAATAAACTTGATAATACCTTGAATAACGCAATGTTAGCAAAGCTGAAAGTCAAGACTTTAATCTATTTTTTTACAGCAAGAATCAGATTTCATATTTAACATACTGGATAGTCTTTGCTACCTAAACTGCTTAAGATCAACTTTAAAACACACACACACACACACACACACACACACACACACACACACACACACACACACACACACACACACACACACACACACACACACACACACACACACACACACACACACACACACACACACTTGAAATATTTGTTATTAACAAGTTCTGTTAAAACACTTGGGATAGGAGTTGTGTAGATTTCACACACAACCAGTATATGAAGGCATGATCTTGAAGGAGAGAAGCATTACAGCACTGCTGTGCAGGTGATAATGTTAAACAGAACCCATACCTTTCATGTATTATTTTTTAATTATACATTACCAATGGGCTATACAAATCTATCAAAACTGACCAGCCACAGTAAAAAGAAGCCATATCATTTCATTCACGCAGAATGAGTTTGGCAATTATTACCTAAGCTAAAACAAATGAATCACCATGCCAAGATGATATCACCATTTGAAAATGCTGCCATCATTTTTCTTTTTAGCAAAGCTTCAAGAAAATGGTCATTGCTATGACTCGTAAATTAAGTGTATGACAATAATGTCTACATTTTAGAAAATATTGAAAATTGACAGTTTTAGGATAGTATAGTTTGGCAAAGCTTCTCATTTTTGTCCTCGAGAACATAAAATGGTTTATTTACTTATAATGTTGCCAGTAACACTTCTGCAATTTTTGCCACCACGTTAGTTTTCACAAAACATACCTTCATAGTCTTTTATATATAATAAATAATAAACTATTCACAGATCATACTGAGCATAGTATAAACTGAACTCTAAAATGGTGGTTAAGAAAAGTCACTCATGTCTCATTCCTAGTAAGCTAGAAAATGTCAACAAATTAAAGGTTGGTGAATCTTAATCCAGACATAAACAACTGGTTGAACATGGTACTCCAAAAGCCTTCCTGTAAAATGCATTCCTTACAGTGGGCTAAGCCCCCTCATATTGGGGGGAGGGACAAGCCTTCATGCTTTTGCACCAAATGAGTGAAAAGGTGGAAAACACTTACATAGTTATGTCACTGACAGTGCACAAATATGACATTACACTAGCACTGATTTTCAATGGAGAACAGCAGCTGGGAATTCCTACTGAAATCGGATTGCTTTGAAACAAATACTCTTTATTTCATTATTTTGTAATATTTTGAAATCAGACTTTCAGCAGTAAACACTATGGCAAAAAAACAAACAGAAATGTTTCTGAGATTATCTTTCTGCTCATGTTTGAACATATTTACTAGCACAGTTCAAGAGAATATTTTACAAGGTAATTCACTTTAAAACGTATTAAACCAAATAACTGATACAAATAAAAATAATAAACTCGGTGATAAACCAAACTGTTAAGGTTAAGTTGAATGCCTGCTATCCCCCTGGGCTAAACAACAGAGAAGATTTTGTAGCTTATTTGAGAAAGAAAGGGTTAAGACATTAATTGGGAATGTCATGTGATGATATCTTTTAGCATTTAATGAATGAAGTAAGAGGTTTTAATTCAGTCTGAAGAAGTCTTGTGTATGAAAAGACGAAAGTGCTTACTGGATTTTTACTGAATTTCTGCATTAAAGCACAGTTTGGCTTATCACCGAGTTCATTATTTTTATTTTACAAGGTAAGTCAATATAATCTTGGGACAAAACACAGACATTGCCAGCGCTATGGAGATAAATGCAATATGATGAACATCTGTTTATAACTTCCAAGATACCAGATATTCTGGCATTAAAATAGACATTTTCTCTAAATAATGCCAGAAATGCTTCATCAAAAAAAAAAAAAAAATCCAGACAAAAAATATTTTTGAAACACTTTATTTCAGTTCATAAAATCACTGACACCAGAAAAATCAACATTCTAGTAACATAGTTTGCAAAGAATGCAGTCCAAAAACTATGAAAAATAATAAAACTGTAAAACAAAGTTATCAAACCCATTCCAGTGGGTAAGCTAGAAAAGGTAGTAATGCATAAAACATCAAAAGTGAGAAACAATCTGAAAAAGAGGAGCTGTAATACAAATGCATGAGGAGAAACATGAAAAATAATGTTGAAATACATTACAAAAACTTTACAAAGAATTTACAAAAGTTACCATGAGGTGTACCTCACTTTAACTGTTTTTTAATTCATAGAAAGCCCTCACACCATCTGGCATGCCTCTGTACAAAGACATGCAGCACTGAGTAGGGTTGTCTCCACAGCCATGCAGTATGCTAACGAGGCTGTAGGCTAAAGAGACAGCTCAGAGGAAGAGGTATATTGCTAATTAACTAGGTCATCGCTCCACTTAAATTACCTTTGGGAAGGCATCTATATGCTGAATGATTCACAGAATTGCTCAGCCATGTAGATTACCATGCCCACTCCTTATACTTCACTGTAGTGAATATGGCAAAAAGGTTGTGTGCATCCATCATGGTAGAGGTAAGTACTGGGGAGTTTAGAAGCAGGGTAGAGTTTGTGTGTGAGTGTATGCATGGGGTGGGCTGCATGTATAAATTTTTGCCTGTGAGGTCAGAAGGGGGGGGGGGTTAATTAGGGTTAGGTATATGTGCATGTATATGGGGTGAGTGTGTTCATGAGTATGATCATGGGAAGGGGACTGACTGTGTGTGTGGAAATGTGTGGAAAGAGGGTGGGGGGACAGTCATACCTGCAAAAAACCCTATGTAAATGAGAAGCACCTGTAAAAGCTAGGCCAGGGGAATCATGGGGATGCACATCTCAGGACTGAGGGCAGGGGATCCAGTGGGCAAGAGGCTACATCCAGTTGATCATGTCATAATTACTGGCACTTTACCATTATGGAGACAGGGGAGAGATCAGCAGACACCAGGAAATACTCTCCTACAGGGAGACAGGTAACGACTTGCCACCAGGGATAAATTTAAAATCATCTCTGCAACAGTGCCTAAACAGTAAAGGGACTGATGGGATGGAAAGAGCAGTGGATACCAGTCCCCCTTTAAATCATTGAAACCCCAGATCATTGAAGACCACATTGTTCAGACAAAAATAACGCAAACCCATTTCAGCGAAAGACCAGAGCAATGAAGATCTTCCCAGGGTAAGTAACCTGTTTGCTGACAAGGTGAACTTTGACCTTTTCCTACTTGTAGTGCAATCTCAGAGTTGGTATATTAAGTTAGAGGGGTTGTGGGGGTGTAGACCCCACTTGGGTGGGTTAGGGATGGTTCAGTTTAGGTTTTGTGAAGTTTTGGATGAGTGATTACTTACCCTGGGAAGATCTTCATTGCTCTGGTCTTCCGCTGAAATGAGTTTTCATTATTTTTGTCTCAACAATGTGATCTTCAATGATCTGGGGTTTCAATGATATGAAGTAGACCTATATATATATATATATATATATATATATATATATATATATATAGAGAGAGAGAGAGAGAGGGACAGAAATCTCAATATAGATATATACATCCATCCATAACCCTTTTTCCCATGTTTGCAGAGTCAGAGTGTCATTTCACCAGTGATAATCATCTAGAGTCAAGGTTTACAACACCAGGTGGCTATCCCTGCTGTGGTAGTTCTTCTACACCTCACACTCACACACACACTCACACCTGTAATCAATTTAGAGTGTCCAAACCAACTACTTGATATGGGAGGAAACCAACACGAAGACAGGGAGGACATGCAGACTCCACACAGAAGGCATCCCAGCTGAGAACTGAACCGGGAACCATAAAATGTAAAAAAAAAGTTTAAAAGAGATTCACCCTGCACACCCTTGGGTTAGAAAACACCCTGCATTTGCCATGGCCTCAAGCTCAATGCCAAAAAGTGCATTGTCATTCCTTTTGGTAAAAACTCAGTACGCATGAACTACCACATAGGTGGTAGTCTACTTAACACCGAAAGTGTGATAAGAGACCTTGGGACACAGGTGGACAGTAGTCTCTCCTTTGATAATCACATTGCCACAGTAGTCAGGAAATCCTTCTATGTGGCACACCTCATCACAAAAGGTTTCTCATCCAGGAAAAAAGAGGTCATTGTTCCCCTCTACTCGTCACTCATTAGACCCATTATAGAGTACAATTGCCCCTTTTGGTATGTACCTCACAAGACATCTATAACAACTGGAAAGTCCACAGAAATACCTCACAAAGATGATTACCGGCCTCAAACAGATGCCCTATGCAGACCGTCTCAAAAAACAGCAGCTTTACTCCGTTGCATATCGCCTACTCAGAAGCGATCTCTGCCTAACACAAAAAGCTATGTCAAACCCAGTGCTTTTAGACATGCTCCACGTAAAGAAATCCCAATCCCTACGAGCTACACGCTCGAGGGACTTAAACCTCGTCACCACAATAAACAGAACATGCTGGAGGGATAAATTCCTGTCCCAGAGACTTCCCATACTCTGGAACAAACTACCTATCTATATCAAACAAAGCTCCTCTTTAGCACTCTTCAAGAAAAATCTTGATGATTGGATGGGAGATAGGAAATTCACCCCGGGGATCACTTCTGTGGCTCTGCTCGACAGTGGCATAGGAAAATAATTTTCATGGGTGGCGAAAGCCAGGGTACATTTGGCTAGTCTTATATAGGCCCTAGGGCCAATAGCCTAGTACCTACCTATGAACCTATGAACCTACACTAACTGCTATGTTAATGTAGTAGCTATTTTATACAATATATTGAGGATCTTGGGCAGTATGCAATGTCTGCAAAGTGTCATACCAAACAAAGAAGAAGAGCAAATGGAAACATTAGGCCTGCCTCCCAAACTTGTACGCTTGTGACCTAGCATGCATTTACTGAAGGATATTGAGTGAGAAACTCAAATGTCTGGCATTAAGCACTGACTGTAATCAGCAATGAATTATGTGTGTAGGTGAAACGGAGACATCGTGGATGATCTGACATTGGGACAGGTATGAGGTTAAATGGTATATGTGCAAGTGTGTGTTTTACGTTGTGTTTGTGTATTGAAAGTAACTGAGTGGTGCCTCTGCTTCTATGATGTGGCCATCAGTGCAGTTAACTACCACAAGAAATGCTAGGACTCTTAATTAATTCCAGTAAATGTTAAAATAAATATGTGAACACACACACACACACACACACACACACACACACACACACACACACACACACACACACACACACACACACACACACACACACACACGCACACACACACACACACACACACACACACACACACACACACGCACACACACATGCACACACACACGCACACGCACACGCACACACACGCACACATTTTATTTTTTATTTTATTTTATTTTACATTTGTTGACCGGGCAAGTCCAGCTGGATATATGTCTATTTTCAGTGGAGGCCCAGGGAGAAAAGCTCCAACAAACAAAATAAACACACTATCATATATAATATGAAACATTTAGAAATACAGTTGAATGTGCAGATAATCATCCTATACATTGCATTTTGTTACATTTCTGTAGACAGAATCATGATACATTTCAGCTATGGTTAGCCAAGCAAATATTTTGCTAATAATATAGTATAAGAGAATACTATTGTTTTACTTGACTTAAAAAGTAACTAGGTTATACACTCTCTTAGAAGTTAACAGACAAGTAACTAGTTTGTACAGTAATGGCAATAATGCCTTGAGAAATTAGGGGTAGTTAGTCTGGGTTAGAACAAAGGCATAACCATTGTGATTTAAGGTATGGCTTCAGTTTGGTTTTAAATAATGCTATAGAGGTAATGGAGGATAGGTCTTTTGGGAGGGAATTCCAGATTTTTCCAACTGTGTTGGTAAACAAGGAGTCACCTGCCAAGTTGTTAGCTTTGCCTATTTGTACAAGTGGTTCATTTGCTGAGCGTAGGGTCTTGAGGTTATTATAGGGGGGGTGATTAAGTTAGTAAGTATAGGTGTGTTAGTAGGTTGGTACAGGATCTTGTGGGCAACTGTTACTTGATTAAATAGAATTATATTTGGCAGTTCTAGCCATCCTAGCTGTTTAAGATTATCACAATGGTGGGCTCTATAGGCAGATCCAGTTGCAAATCTAGCAATGTTATTATAGGATATCGCAAGTTTATTAATGTTATTTTTACATAGTTTTGTATATATAGGTGAGGCATAGAGGAGGGTAGAGATTAAGTGGGTATGGGCAATGGTGGTCCTGGCTAGTGGTGACAAAAAGGATTTAATCCTATATAGGGGTCCTAGTTTTTTGTTGACTGTTTTTATAGTACTATTAATATGAGAATCAAAGGTGAGGTTGTTGTCAATAAGAACCCCAAGAAGTTTAGTAGTACAATCAGGAGATATAATAATACCATTGCTTGATGTGACAGTAAAGGTAAGTGGGGAGGCCCAACGTGTGTGAGTGAATAGTAGCAGTTTTGTTTTTTTGGGATTCAGAATGAGGCATCAATGTAGAAGCCATTTTTCCACTATGTTAAACACATTCTGGGTTATGGACTGTAGTGTGGAATCGTCTGCATATTGGATACAAGTAGCTTGAGGTATAACGGAGTATAGATCATTTATAAAAATAGAGAATAGGAGATGACCTAATATGGAGCCTTGGGGACCCCAAGGGCAATTGGAAGGTGGGAGGATAGGTTGTTTTCCCATAGGACAGCCTACTGCCTGTTATCTAAGTATGATTGGAACCATTGAATAGCTAGTGTGTCTAGAGACAGGGTTTTGAGTATATTAATGAGTAAGTGGTGGTTAGCCATGTCGAAGGCTTTTGAAAGATCAATGAAGAGGGCTAAGGATAATGTATCTTTGTTATGATTCTTATTAATACAATCTCTGAATGATAAAAGAGCAGAGATGGTGCTATGAAATGGTCTAAAACCATGTTGGCAGTTGGCTAGTAAATTGTTTTCTATTAGGTGGTTTAACAGCTGTTTATGAATGCATTTCTCCATGATCTTAGCCAGTGGAGATAAAATGGCTATAGGTGTATAATGTGATAATTAATTCGAGTTGCCTCCCTTATGCAAGGGGATAATGTGAGAGATTTTCCAGATTGATGGGATAGTTCCTTCTGTAATAGTTCTGTTTATCAGGATGGATACTGGGAAGGCTATGGCTTTTGCAGCTTTTTGCAGGTATTCTGCAGGTAATAGATCTGCAGAGAGGGTGGTAGGTTTAAGCTTATGTAAGAGTGTACAGACAAGGGATGTAGGAACAGGTTGAAAGTGAAATGAAGGGGGTGCATTGGTGATGGGGGTGCTTGATGATCATGTATCAGGGGATAGCTGATTAGCAACAGATTGAATAGTCTCTGTGAAGAAAGTGTTAAAGGTATTGGCTATTTGAGTAGGGTTATTTTGATCCGAGCCTAAAGGGATAGGTGTGACTGAATGCCCGGGGTGTAAGAGCTTATTAATGCCAGACCAAAATCTTTGTGGCTTATTTTGGTTTGTATGTTGGAGCTCAAAGTAAAAATTCTTTTTGTCTAACAATATTGCTTTTTGGTTTCCTTTCTAAGCTGTCTAAACTTTAATTGATCAACAGGGTTTTTAGTTGAATGCCAATTTGCCCATAATTTGTTTCTAAGGAGGATTTTTTGTTTGGTAGTTTTTGAGAGCCATGGGGCTGGTTTAGTCTTTACTCTATTTGAACATGTTGAGGCGTGGTAGTCTAAAATAGTTAAGAATTTTGAATTGAAGTATTGTACTGCTTCATCTAGAGGTAGGTTTTTTAGGGATTCCGTGGTGGTGCAGCGGTAGCATTGTTGCCTCACAGCAAGAGGTTCTCCCATTCAATTCTCGGCTTGGGTTGGGAGTGCCTTCTGTGTGCAGTCTGCATGTCCTCCCTGCGGTCGAGTGGGCGTTCGAAAGACATGCGTTGAATGGATGTGCCTTCATTGAAGGTTGGGCGTCGGGCTGGCAACTTTACACCATAAAAAACAACTGCCAATCATTAGCGGACCGGAGTTCCACTGTGGCGACCCCTAACGGGGAAAAGCTGAAAGACAAACAGCAACAACCAATCACATGCCAAGAGTTCATTTTGAAAGCTATCATTGTTAAAATTCTTTTTGGTCCTTATTGTCCTGTAGGTTGTTGTGTTTGGAATATCACTTTTATATCTGATTATAAAGGTCAGTGAATGGTCACTTACATCTTTGGGGAGAGCTCCTACTTTGTAAGTTTGGTGGTGACTATTTATAAGAATCCAGTCTAAGGTGCTTTCCTTACCATTAAGTTTATTGATCCTAGTAGGGGATGTAATGGTTTGGGTAAAACCATATAGGTTAATATGAGTATGTGGTTGTTCTGAGGAACAGCTCTTCCAATTAATATTGAAGTCACCAAGCACTATGGTTTCCTGTGGGTAAGTATTAGATAGCCAACTGAGGATATCCTCTAGGGTACTGGACTTATTACCTGGGGGAAGATAAACACAGATTATGTAGATGGATTTATGTTTATTAAGTTGTAATTTTGGAAGTAAGGATTTCAACCTTATTTATAGGTGGAGGTTGAGAATCTATAGGTGTCACCTGTAATTCACTTTTGTATAGAATAGCTACTCCCCCACCCTTCTTAGCTTTATGGTCTAGCCTCAGGATATTATAGCCAGGTGGAATAATCTCATTATCTTGTGTTGAGTTCTTGAGCCATGTTTCAGTAAGACATAGGATGTCAAATGAATTTAGATCCATGAGTGCATGTAGGTGGGCAACTTTGTTGTTTATGCTTCGTATGTTAAGATGAGCTATCAAGAGTGAGTTAGAGGGTTTGTCTAGCAATTGTGAATTAACAGGAACTGTGTTGTGGGGCAGTGAAGTAGTGGTAGAGGTTGGTCCAGGGTTTGGGTGGATATCACCATCTATTAAGTGGTGAAATTGTACTCTTATCGAAAGTTTTAAGAACTTACTTGTGTACTCCTGGAATTTCCTAGTTCTTCGACTGTAGAATTTAATGTGGGTCAGTCTATGATACTTAGATGGTAGGTAGGTAGCTGTGCTGGGTGTAAATGTATTGCTGAGAGGGACTTCAAGTGTTGTTATAGAGGTTTGCCTTATGGAGTTATAAAATCCTGGGCAGTAAAGGTATTCATAGAATGTAAGTAAGTAAGTTATAGAAAGGAAAGGTAAGAGTAGTATTAAGAGAAGCACCTTTGGGAATGGTGAGCTTGATGAAGGTAGCATAATGAGGTAGTAGTTATAGCTTAGTGAAGAGGGAAGGTACCCATTTAGGTTTGTGTTTAACAGAAATGGTAATGGGTTATATCACTTTAAGGAGGTGGGTTATGTAAGGGAGTGTGTTAATGAAGGTGTGGTCTAGGGAGGATAAATGTAGAAGTACTGGGGGCGGGTGGTATTTGGGGGCAGGGTAGGGGAGTGGAGTGAGCCCGCAGGGCGAATGGAGCGGGTAGAGCAAGTGAGGGATTAAACCCTAGGAGAACAATCAGTAGAGTGATGACTGCTAAGGTAAGTGTGGGAGAGATGGTTGGGTGGGTTGGTAGCAAAATAAGCAGAGTAAAGTAAAAGGAATGGAGTGGGAGAGCAGGAGAGATAAGTGTAGGGAAAGCTGGAATGCCCGTGAGTTATAAGTTAAGGTAGTAAGATATGTGTTCAAGGAGACTAGTCAGGGTAGAGGGTGCCACCTACTGGTCAATAGGATATATTTCAATCCTGGCTACTCATAGGGGCTAACAGAGCAAGAAGTAATAGGAGGGAAAAAATGGGAGAAAAATATACAGAGATAGTGAGAGGGAAGGGTGTGGTAGGTAGGAGAAGAGATGGCTTCTGGCTGCTGGCTGTCCTGCCTAGGGAGTGTACGCTAACCTAAATTTACTTCCAGATATATGTTTAGGCAAGTTTAATTAAATACACACAGTATTCTGGTAAACATACTTTCTTGTTTCCTTGAGGGAAAGAAGCTCAGGGAGAGGTTTAGCACTATTCTTATCCCCCTAGTATTAGGTAAAGTAGGATTGTTGGTCTTTAGATGGGGTGAGTTCCCAAATTCCTTATACAGGACAGGCAGGTTGGAGAGTTTCTTGTTTCCTTGAGAGAAAGAAGCTCAGGGAGAGGTTTAGCACTATTCTTATCCCCCTAGTATTAGGTAAAGTAGGATTCCTGGTCTTCAGATGGGGTGAGTTCCCAAATTCCTTATACAGGACAGGTAGGTTGGACAGCTGGTTACATAGAGGGGAACAGAAAAAGAATAGGGTAAGGACACTGAGGCCAGGGACACACAGCAGCCAAGAGCTAGTCAAAGAAATAAAGATGATGCCCTTACTTATGTGATGTATGTATGGTGATTGAAGTTAAGGTTGCTGTCAACCTGTGTGCTCAGATCTCTCACCACTGACTGTGTGCTTAGGGTATTGCTACTGATGTGGTAGTTTGCAGGAACATTGCCCTTGCTGAAGGGGATGGTAATGCATTTTTTTGTATTAAGCTTAAGACCATGATTTTGGCACCAGTCTTTAGTCTGCATAAGACCTTCTTGCAGGATGTTGACATCGCTAGTGATTTCAGTGATCACTCCCAGTTTGCAGTCATCAGCAAACTTTGTCAGCCACAGTTCTTTAGTTTTAGCCTGCTCTTCAGAGAAGTAGATTCTGAACAGTAGGGGTCCCAGAACCAATCCCTGTGGAACACCACTGGTTACAGGTCTGCTGGAGGAGGTGGAGTCCCCTATTTTGAGTTCTATCAGTGAGCTAATTTGCAACCCACCTGACAATATATGGGTTGATACCCAGCTGGGTGAGTTTATCAAGGATACCTGAGTGGGGGATTTTGTCAAAGACCTTGGGTAAGTCTAGGTAGGCCATATGCACAGATTTGCCCTCATCTAGGGCTTTGGTGACTGTCTTGAAGAAATCCACCAAGTTTAACAGGCATGATCTCCCTTTGACAAAGCCAAACTAGGTGGGGTCGAGCATTTGAAGATTTCCTATATCTTTGTTAGTAAGGTCCATGATGATTGATTTCATGACCTTGCAGCTAAAGCTGGTCAGGCTAATGAGTCTCTAGTTCCCGGGGTCTGTGGATGCACACCCTTTGTGCAAAGGGATGGTGGTAGCTGTTTTCCATTCCACTGGAATGAAGCCAGTGCTTAGGCTGTGACTGAAAAGCCTGCTCAATGGTGATGCTAATTCCTGTTTTAACCCATGTAGAACATGGGATGTTGTCTGGTCTCATAAAAGCTGTGTTTTTGGCCTTGAAGGGGGAATTTAAAACCTGCTCCTCAGAGATAATAGTTGGGGGACAGGTGATTGGGATGCTTTGGGGGTATATGTGGCAGAGACAGGGTAGTGAAGTTTTCACAGAACCTGTCAATCAGCAGTTTTGCTGGGTTCAATATATGTAGTACCATTAACTACAAGTTCATTGCAAATTTGGGAATTACCTTTGAGGTTACGAATGTAACTAAAGAACACCTTGTGGTTATCCTTATTTAGAGAAGCTAATCTGGATTCATAGTTAGCTTTGGAGGACTTCACTAGGAGTCTTATTTGCTTGTTTAAGTTGAGGAGAGAGTGTTTCCAGTTTTGAGACCATTCCATCCTGCTCTTAGGCAGCAATTTCTTTCTCCTATTGTATAGCCTATTAATGGCAGTTGTCCACCAGGCAGGTTTGTTTTTCCTTGAAGATCATGTTTTAGTTCAATCACGTATGGCAGAGTCAATACAATTTACAGGTGCTTGTATAAAGCATTGGTGTATAACTCAGCATAGGTGTCTGTTCCATCAGTGGGGGGGCGAGTCTATGAAGCTATTGATGCCATCACTTAAGTGGTTCTAATTTGCCTTGGAGAAGTTTTTTAGTCTAGTTTTTGCTAAGGGGGGGGGTCTTGTGTTATTGTTACTTCTAGCAAGACTTACTTATGGTAAAGATCTCATCAGAGATGGCCACACACTAGGGGTAGTGCAGCAGTCTCCCATGTTGGTGAGCCCCAGGTTCAGGATGTTTGAGCCCCTTGTGGGTGTGTCAACTAGATGGTCAAGGGCATTGGAGTTAAAGTCCAGAAACCTTTGGGGAAGTGAGTTAGAACACATATAATTTACCCAGTCTATGTACGGTTAATTAAAATCAGCCAAAACCAGGGTGTTTGGTTGTATCTTGAGTGATTCAAGTAGATCCAAGTAGGCTGAGTGGATGTCCTGATTCATGGAGGGGGTTCTATAACTGGCAATGAGCTGAAGAGGGGTCTAACCTACAGTGGAGCATTTATCTTTAATGAATATTGATACACCCACTCCTTTAGTTCTCATGCCTTCAGTTTGTGGTCTGAATGTGTGGAAGGAAATGTAACCTTTTATAGCTGGGGTGCTCTCCACAGCTTTAAACCAGGTCTCAGTGACTGCACAAATGTCAGCATCTTCCAGGGTGAGGACAGCTTCCAGTGAGTGCAATTTCTGATTTAGACTCCTAGTGTTTAGCAGCATAATCCTGAGATTGTTTTTAGAGGGTATTTTTATGCTGGGAATTTTGTTCTTGTGACATTGCCTAAAAATGGCAATATGGGGATGGCAACAGACTTAGCTAGTAACCGAAATCCGAGGGGTGACAGATGAAGACCATCTTTGGTAAAGCATTGAGGTCTGTCAACCATGTCATTCCAAGCTGGCAGATACTGGATCCGCTTTGAATGACACCAGAAACTAAGCCGATTGCAGAAGTCAATAATTTTTTGTTTGTATTGAGGTATCATCCTAGGCAAAGGTAAAATGCTGCTTAAGGCTAGGGACATACCTGCCTGAGACACATAATCTGAAAGCTCAGTCATGTCTCTCTTCATATAGTCCAATGAGGTACATCTCAAGTCATTCACACCAACATGGACTATGACAGAGTCATAACAGTGTATATTGTTGAGAGACTTGAGAGCGTGTGTGAGATGTTATGGATACTGGCACTTGACAGACAGCTGACCATGACTTTTTCCTTTTCTAACCTGGTGAGAAGGACATTTGTGTATCTCACAAATGAGTTGCCTATGACTAAGATGTTTGTTTTTGTGTTATGCCTTAGGGGCTACACACACACACACACACACACACACACACACACACACACACACACACACACACGCGTGCAGGTAAGTATGTGGGTGTGTGCATGTAGAAAAACATTTTGATAACATATTAAATAGCTGTACTTCACTATTGATAAAAATCAGTACAAACCTGTGTATTAGATACTCATACCAATAATCTGACTAGTCGTAACTGGGATATGCTAAAAATGAAACAAGCTGTCTAAAAATTAAACAGAAGCTATAAAAATCCTGAAAGTTATATAATCATAATACAGAAAACTGATACTATTACAAAATATATGCATTTATATTAGGCTGCCATCATAAAGATTCATTCTGACTGGTTGAAGGAATCCATGAGAAATGGAAAACATCATCAAACTGAAAAATACCCCACAGAAGTACAGCCTTATGAAATACATATTAACACAACAATCCACTTATTTACTACCTTCTAGAGATAATATGAACATAATATATTACTTAAAGGAGAATTTAATTACTTAAATATTGACTCTATAAATTACTATACAGCAAATAATACTTCTTGTCATTATCAGATTTTGCAAAATTATAAACATTTAGAAATAATAAAATTCTGACAGAACCATATCTTAGATATTACAATAGGCAACATTAAAAATAACACTGGCAGAACCATATCTTATTTATTATAATAAGAAACATTAGCAATCATTTCTCACTACCTATGGTTATCTAGTTACTAGTGAATATGTCATTGTGATAGCATAATCTTTAATAGAGGAACTGAAAAGGAAGTATTCTGCATAATATCGATGTTCTTAGATCATCGGTATAGTAATTTACTTTAACAAATCTTTCCTTTTGATTTTCAGAAGAATAATTAGAAATATATCATGAACCAAAACATTGAAAACTTTATACCAGTTAGGAGTAAACATATCAGGAATCTGCAAAAGCCCCTACGATGGAACTATTAACAGTAGCAATTACATAATGTGATACAGTCTGTCAGTTCATCAGTCATTCTCATAGCCAGCACCTAATGTGTACATGGCAGTCATGGTGGCTTTTGTACATTATAGATGTACTTAGCCTTAAGGATGCTTCAGGCCTTTCAGTTCCCTCCTCCTCATCTTTATAATATTCATCTTTTCCTTCCTTTCTTCTTTGTGTAGGTTACCTGCATGTTCTTGTATAATATTTTTTTGAATTCGGTGTTAAATTTACTGTGGATATTATTGACATGTTTTCTAATACTGTAGTGCCAGACTTAAAAAATAAATACATATATAAAAGATCATCAGTAAATTACATATTCTACCTAACAGAAATACTTCATTTTTATACCATGCCACAGATGAAGACTTCCAAATATCTCAGGAAATGTAACACAAAATTCAGTGTACAGTATAAACTTGTTGAGTAGCTGAGACATGAGATAATGTGTAAATGCTTTATAAAAGAAGGAAAAACATTAGAAAACAGTAACTGAAAAGACATTGCCATCATCAGTATGTTGCTTCATACCAAGGCTCCAGATGTTCTAAAATGTATTGATTCAAGAAGCAGCTTAATACAACACCAATACTTAACATTTTATAAGGACAGCAGACATTACTACAAACACACAGAATGCAATTACATTACAAACAATGCTCTGATTATAGTATTCAGAGTCTGGTGAAATTATGAGGGTTATAAGATAATATGGATAAAAAGGTAGATGTCATTACACATTATCATTGGATAAGGTAGAAAGAGGTGTCTGTTAATGCAAGTAAATAAATCATCAGTAATATTAATTATGTAGTGGTGCTTACATAACTGAGCTGGAACATGGACTAGACAGCTTTGTGAGTTGAGGATACATCATGCATCTTTGTTACTGTGGTAACAAAACAATAGAGGGAAAAAGGCTTGCTATATGACAACAGCATAAAAATACTATGGAAAACAATTTGAGGGCTCTTCAGATTCACACACACAATTTTAAGAACTTAAGGAAGACCTGTAGGAAAAGAAAGCAGTAGTTAAGTCACACAGTAGATGGGTCTTTATTAATTCACCAAAATGGTATTCAGGCGAACACCTATTCAGTGACCCCAAGTCAGTGAAATTTGCATCAGTGATTTGCTGAATTTACTAACAGCAACAAAATATTTGCCCGAAGCACAACACTCAACTTTTAGTTGATTGGAACCTACCCAACTTCATCCCCCACATCCCACCAAATATATATACTAACTCTGAGATCGAACTACAGTGGAGAAAAGGGCAAAGTTCTATAGTTGTTCGTTGTGCTTTGGGCAACTATTTTGTTGCCCTTAGTAAATTCAGCAAATCACTGACATGATTTTCGCTGATTACGGGTTGCTGAATAGGTGTTCTCCAGAATACCATTTCGGTGACCTAATATAGACCCCCAGTACATACCTAAAATAGAGTATTTGTTAAGTGGCTGATATGTGTATATATGCCCAGCCATAGCCAAATGGCACATTTTGTTAAATGGTATGTCTCTGTTGAGAGTGTATCCTTAAAGCCCTTACTTAAGTCAATTGTTTAACACCAAACACTCACACATTTACCTAATATATCACAATTGAAAATGGTAAATGGTACAGTAAGCCTCCAACAACGCTATATGAACAAGTAGTTTGAGGTTAACAATATCCTTTAGGTAATAAATAATAATTTAGAAAAACACAATGCTTGAGTGACACATTTTTGTTCTGTACTGTTACTTTACTTGCCTGATGTAGTTTACAATTTCCTGACATCTGGACAGTGTTGTATATATATATATATGTGTGTGTGTGTGTGTGTGTGTGTGTGTGTGTGTGTGTGTGTGTGTGTGTGTGTGTGTTGTCCAAATGATATCTACTGAAACAGAATCATCACAGAGCATTGAACCAAATGACTGAGGGATGCATTGACCACATCCCTTCTAAATGACCCCAGCAAGATAAGACTAAGCAGCAAAAATGAGGCAAAGCACAGAAGGATGGGAAAGACAAGTAGATACCATCGATTTAATAGGTACGGCAGAAAAGAAAATTAGCCTTCTCAGCAGAGCCTCAGTGGGAACATATGATGACACATGGCTCACAGCAGAAGACACATAACTCAAAAGGTACAATCTCAGCATGCTGTAACAATTGATTATTTAGACTTTGATAAACCATCTGTTTATTCAGCATTTCTAGGAAGAGTTGTTAATTAAATCATATTCGTTAAAGACCATCCATGCTACCAAGTCAATCTCTAATTATATTCAGTTATAGAACAACCATTAGCCCGAAATTAATTGTTGCTTACATGTCATTCCCTCTGGATAAGCTGAGGCCTGCTGTCTGCTGTGATACTGTGTGTGCTTGTCATATTCCCTCAGGCTGCATATTAATTAAGGCATACAAAGGGATACAATGTGCTAATAAATTCGTAATATGCAGTTATTCTTCTATACAATCTTGTGTTTTATACTTTCTATGGCATTTTGTGTTTTATACTGAGAAGAAAGTGTATTCATATAAATCATGGCTAAAACATGTTAATTGAAATATAGCAAAGACAATGTCGAACGGACCTCAGGGTCTGATATTACAAAAATGCAATTGTCAGTGTCAGTGTTGCAAGTTTGTCTTCAGACCGTATGTTACTGCATTATGAAATGGAACAGCGCATGTAATATAAAATACACAAGTGATGGTGTGGTCTGATATTTTATTTTTTTGCAAATACTATGGATCTGAATGATGTTAAAAATAAACATTTTACAGTATTCTATACATATAAACCTACATCTACAGAACAGAGACGATTACACACAGAGACACACATTAAACCACTCTTTTATATAAATCATAAAGTCATAAAGTCATGCAGATGCAGAATAACCTAAGTGAAAGAAACTAGTAAAATTACTTTTCTGAATATTTGTAGCAGAAGTTAGCATAACAACTGATTAAATCTAAAGAAAACAAGTAGAAGGAACGTGTCATAAACATGATCTGTATATTTTGCCAAGTAATATGTAAGTCTCAAAAAGATTTGGAATTGCAATTATTATTCTGGTGCATTTCAAAAATTATTTTCTATACGTTTCATCTTCACAGCTTTTTTCTTACTTTATTCAAGAAACTCTAGCGCGGTCTATTTAATATATTTCAAATGACAAAGAAGCTGGTTAACAAAACAAGCAACAATTATAGATCATATTAGTCAAATGAAAAAAAAAAAGGTTTTCTTTGTTTGTTGACATTACAGGGCAACACTAGACTACTCAGGGCAACTGTGAGACTCGATGCTGCAAGCACCTTGGAGGGCATTATTGTGCTTAGAAATAGGCTATCCATTAAATTGTTTCTGATTGTTTTGCTATTGCATATACATTTTTAATATTTTTGATGTTAAATAGTTTCTCTGCTTAAAAATTCAAAATTGCTCTAGGATATATAACAGTTGTTCAAGTATTTTATATCTAAAATATAAGTTATCTAAGTATTGAATAATGTGAACACACACACACACACACACACACACACACACACACACACACACACACACACACGCATACATGCATGCACTCATTTACATATAGACAGACCCAGAAGCAGAGAGACAGTAACACATATATGTAGAAACTCAGATACACATAGGCATGCAAACACACACACACACACACACACACACACACACACACACACACACACACACTCACCCACTCACCCACACACACACACACACACACACACACACACACACACACACACACACACACACACACACACACACACACACACACTTCACAAATTAGGAGCAAAGCATTTAAATTCCTCAACAAGATGTAAATTATCTGCACTCATATTTCACATGTTTTTTCATTGGTTAATTTGAATTGTCTACTGAGTAATACTTAAATACAAAGTGAAACTCTGGGCCTTTGTCTTTGTCTGAAGGATTTCAAGCCTGCATAAGGTATATCACTGCTGGTGATTCCCTGCTGGGTAAGAAAGTAAAGCTATATTTTTTGTCTTATTTATTTGACATTTGTTGACCAGGTTAGTCCGACTGGGTCAAAACCTTTTTTCAGCAGAGGCCCAGGGAAAAAAGCTCCACAAGTAATTACAAACACATACAGTAGTAATTATAGTGATACATTAAGATATAAAAAAGAAAAAACACAGTAGTAAATATAGTGATACATTAAGATATGAGAAGCTAAGAGCACATTATGATGTTCATTGTTTACATATAGAAATTATATACAAATTTAACCCACTGAATCAAACAGTATAACCTCCGTAATTGTGGGTCAAAACAAGTATGAAGAATATTGTTACAAGAAAAGGGATGGTAGATATGAGGTTTACTTAAATTGAACTAAGATTGGAGTAAGTTGTACGTTTCATTATAGAGGTAGTATCAGAAATGCTGAATTACAGCCAGAGAATAGCCTTGAGAGGAAGTTGAGGAAGTTGGTGAAGGTGAGAGTTACAGGAGGAAGAGTCATGGGGGGTAATTACATTGTCAGATCCAAGTACTGTTTAGAAAGTTTTTGGTAGCAGTCTTGAATTTTTGTGGGTGGTTAATATTCCTGATATCTATTGGAAGTTTATTCCAAGCTTGGGCAGGGGAGTAGCTGTATAAGTTTTGCCCTATTTTGCTTTTGAGTTTGTAGACTGGAGGAGGATTTATTCCTGGCTTTGGAGAGACCTTGTAGGGGTATAGAGAGAGACAAGAGAGAGAAGATCAGGACAGAAGGAGGGCTGGTGCAGTGTAGCATGTATGATTTGAAGCTGAGAGAGAAGCAGTTGTTGGAGACATTCTAGGCAGTGGTAAGTAAGATCCACAGTCAACCATACAATTTTGTTGTATGTGGAATCTAATTTTGATATGAGAGTGGTCTGAAGGTTAGTGAGGACTTGTGAGCCATAGAATAGGCTTGGAAGTAAGTATGGGTGGGATAGGAACATTTTTGATATGGTAAAAATAATGTGTTTTGTTTCTGTACAGAAGACCTAGTTTTTGGTGGGTTTTCTTGAAGTAGTTGGAAACATGCAGATCAGATTTGAGTTAGTCATCTATGAAGACCCCCAGAAGCTTTGTGTGAGGCTCAACAGAGATGGGTATATTATTAAGGGAAGAAATAAAGAAGGAGGACTTTATATGGTTCATAGTTTTGGGAGTGAAAAGCAGGCGTTTAGTTTTTTTTTTTATTTAGAATTAGCTGATTCATGGTGAGTCAGCTTTCTATTGATAAGAAGGATTGTTGTGTGAGAGCGTTGAAGTCTGACAGGCAGTCTGGTATGGTGATTTTTTTTTGTCTTTGACTGATAGAATTGCTTTCTGTCTTACCTGCTCCATTTTGTTTTCTGTTTTAAGAAATCTTTCTTGGTGTTTTTTTTTGTGTGTGTGAAACAGACACTTAAATTATCTAGGCTCATATTTCACATGTTTTTTCACTGATTAATTTGAATAAATAAAATAAATAAATAAATTAATTGTCTCCTGAGTGATACTTAAATGCAAAGTGAAACTCTGGGCCTTTGTCTTTTTCTGAAGGATTTCAAGCCTGCATAAGGTATAGCACTGTTGGTGGTTCTCTGCTAGGGTTTCCGACCCACCTTCCCATTTGTCAATCTTGTTTTTAAACCTGGTGATTTCAATCTTCCCACCCTTACTGTAAATTGGGCTTAATAACCTCCTTTTCTTCTACACTGCTGGCATCGTCAGTGTTTTATTTGAATTATTTATTTGCCTTTCCTTGTGCTTATATCAAAAAGTGAATTTTTCCTCTTATTGTCTGTTGTACTGATTTACTTCATTTGAATTCATTATTAAGCTAGCTGTTGGATAAAGTAGTGTATTTTTACACTCTAGTAAGTACTTGTTTTCTCATCAAGGTCAGTGGAATTTCCTTCTAATGCACTGGAAGGTAGCCTGGTCTGTCTACTGAGGAAACACTTGAGATTTCTACATGTAGTTTTATTGGCTAGCGAGCTTACTAATCAGCTTATCTTGTTTTGGTGCCTTTATAAATTCTGTACAATTGAATGGCTCTTGGCTCATTTATATGAAGCAAAGTACTTTTATTGACTAATCACATTTTTGTGAGCTGTTTAAGCTACACTGCTGTATCCATATCTTTAAGTTTGTTTGTGGTAGCACTTCACTCCACTCTCTTACTGTGCTTTTACATTATAAGGACTGGGGTTATTCATTTAGTGGCTGCAGGTGTTTTACCTGGTCTTTTCTGAGCTGGAAAACCCACCAAAGGGCTCTTAAGTATTTTTTCTTTGCACTTGTATAATATACTGTGACTGTTCTTCAGCAGTTAAATAAAACATACTGTTTGCTGCTGCTTTGCACTGTTTTACTACTGCATTTGTTGCACTTTGACTGTATTTCACACCAACTGCTGCTTTTACTTAAGTTAAGAAAAGATCTGCTTCTGTTTTATTCTGTTGGTATTATTAATTCAAGAAAAACTGTGCTGCCTTTTACACTGTAGCTTATTTAATTAAAAAAAAAAAATAGCCTGTTTTTTATGTTGTTCCATTGCACTTCTGTTAGGCATAGTATATATTGGATAAAACTGGCCAAATTCAGTTCTGTTTGTAGATTAAGCACTAAAAATAAGGACATCTTTTTTTTTTTTTGGAGAAGTCCCCTGTATCCTCGTGGCAGGAGCCAGTGGATTATCTAATTTAAAGGTTAGTGGTTCAGGGCTCAGTTTGAACTATTTCATTAGTGCAGGGCTCAGGTTGAGCATTTTCAGTGGTTTCTTTGTATTAGCTGCTTTGCTCTTGTTTGCATCTTATCTGCTGAAATACCAGGTTCAAACTTGCATTATGGACTGTCAACTTCCCTCTGTTTCTCCTGCCACCCTGGTGGACATGGGTTTTTTGAGGCAGTGTAGCTACTGCCTAATGTACGCACTGACAACCTCTTACTCCCAAATCACTCAAGTACAATTTGTGAGAGATGCTCCTACACTAAGAATCTGAAATAACTCATCTCTCACACCCAGAATAGCAACACTAAACAGGTTGTCAGCTCACATACCACAACTGCTATGTGTAATATGCATCTAACACATAAAACCTTCATATGCAGAGGTACTCTCCAGAAACCTACTTAAGCACCAGAGACCTCCAAAACACAAACATGGTATACCTAGCACAACACCCAAAGCACCCAATACACATAAGAACACTAGCAGCTGTGTCTCACCAAATAAGCCCTTAAGGCAACGCATAACTATTGTAAATGTTTAGTTATAGGTGACTATTGTGAGACATACAGATGCCCCACTCACCAGGTTGAACAAGAAGAAGGTTACGGTCAGCTCCCTGTTTGGTACAAGGATTCACCAGATCACATATGCACTCAACTCTCTCAACATGTACTGTAATGACTCCGTCATAGTTCATGTTGGTAAGAATGACATGAGACATACCTCTCTGGACTATATGAAGAGAGATATGATTGAGCTCTCCGAATATGTGTCCCAGGCAGGTATGCCCCTAGCTTTGAGCAGCATTTTCCCCTCGCCTAGAATGATACCACAATATAAACAGAAAATTATTGATTTCAATAACTGGCTTAGTTTCTGGTGTCATTCTAAGGGGATTCACTTCCTGTCACCCTGTGACAACATGGTGGATAGACCATGCTGCTTTTTCAGAGATGGTCTTCACCTGGCACCTCTAGACTTCTGGTTGCTGTCTAAGGCACTTGCCACCCCATAATGCCTTTTTTAGGCCTGTTCACAAAAACAAAGTTCTCGACATGAAAATATTAAACACAAAGAAACTAAGGGTCATGCTGCTAAATTCTAGGAGTTTAAATAAGAAACTGCACTCTTTGGAAGCACTGCTCTCCCTGGAAGATGCTGATGTCTGTGCAGTTACATAAACCTGGATCAAGGGTGCAGAAAGTACCCCAGCCTTGTAAGGCTACAGTGCCTTCCACACTTTCACACCACAAATCGAAGGTGTGAGAACCAAAGAAGGTGGAGTATCTACCTTCATTAAAGATTATTAGACCTCTAGAGTGGCTTGAAAAGAAAACTCTATGGAGCTACTCCAACTCCAAATTACCATGGGTAAGAACCCCCTTCAGGTCATTGTCAGTTACAGGTCCCCTTCCATGAACCAAGATGCTCACACAGCTTATTTAGACCTACTTGGGACAATTAAGGTACAACACAACAACCTAGTCATGGGTGATTTCAACTATCCTTCCATTAATAGGCAAACTTCTATGAGCCCAAACTCACTCGCACAAAAGTTCCTGGACTTTGTTAACTCAAATGCCCTGGAACAAATAGTGCACCACCCCAGAAGGGACTCCAATATTCTAGACCTGGTCCTCACCAATATGAGTGACCGATGCAGTGCCTCAAGTGTAGGACACGCACTGATTAAAGCTGACTATAATTCAGTCATTTTTGAGGTAGCAGTAGCACCACAACACTCCAAAGGAGAAGTCATGCTAAAAAACTTTACCAAAGCTAACTATATCCTCCTATGGGAAGGTATAATTGACTTCCATGCTTCAGTTTCCACAGATGGCATTGATGGCCATACTAAGGTATACATTGATGCCCTGTATAAAAATCTATAAAAATGTACAGACATGCTGTGCCAGATAGGATCAATGCAAGATCCTCAAGAAAAAACAAATCACCAGGGCGGATGTCTAGCATTAATAAATTATACAATAAGCGAAAGAAGCTGCTGTCTAAAAGTACAAAAGTGAGATCCCACAACTGGAAGAGCACCCTCCTCAGCCTAAACAAGCAAATAAGACAACTTGTAAAATCTTCAAAGAGCAACTATGAGAAAAATGTAGCAACAATAGCCAAGGATAACCATAAGGCTTTCTTCAGATACTTCCGCAACCTAAAAGGTAGGACTTAGATGTGTGCTGAACTAATTGTGGATGGCATCACACTCGCTGACTCTGCAGAAATTGCAGACTTGCTAGTAGACAGGTTTGGTGAAAATTTCACCCCCTTATTCCCCCTCCCCAGCATACCATAAACCATGTCTTCATCATCTCCTCCTCCCTGCACCTCCAAAGGCCAAGTCATCAATACTCTCTCCAAGGCTAAGAACACAACGTCCATGGTACCAGATGGCATTCCAGGCTGTGTTCTTAATGTTCTAAAACAAGAGCTAGCTACACCATTAGGCACTCTATTCAACCACAGCCTGAGTACTGGCTTTTTCTTCACTGAATGGAAAACATCCACTGTTATTCCCCTCCACAAGGGTGGCTCGGCAACAGACATGGGTAACTATAGACCCATAAGTCTAACCAGCTTCATCTGTAAAGCAATGGAACAAGTCATCATGGACCTCATAAATAAGGATATAGGTTTCCTCCAAAATCTGGATCTGTCCCATTTCAGTTTTGTCAAGTGCAGATCGTGGCTGCTAAGCTGGTGGATTTCTTCGAGAACTTGACCAGAGCCATAGACGAGGTCAAAGCCATGCAGACAGTCTAGTTTGACTTGGCCAAGGCCTTCAACACTATCCCACATTCAGGCATTATTAACAAACTAACTCAGTTGAATATCAACTCCTATGTTGTCAGGTGATTTGCAAACTGGCTCACAGATCAACATCACTCAGTCAAAGTGGGAGACTTTACCTCCACCAGCAGGCCTGTCACCAGTGGAGTCCCACAAGGCTCAGTGTTGGGCTCCCTCTTGTTTGGCATATATTTCTCAGAAGTCCAGGCAAACAAATGGAGGGGCTATGGCTAACCATGTTTGTGGATGACTGCAAATTAGGTGTTATCACTGAATCCCCTAGCGATGTCAGCATAATTCAAAAGGGGTTTAGACAGACCGATGATTGGTGCCAAAGTCATGGTCTTAAACTTAAAAACAATGTCCCTGCTGATTACAAAATAAACAATAGTACCCTAAGTAAAAATTCAGTAGTCAGAGACCTGGGAACACAAGTTGACTGTGACCTCAGCTTTGACCATCATGTGTCTATTGTGGAGAGGAAGGCATTCTGCATTGCTCACCTGATTAGCAAAGACATCGTCTAAAGAGCAAAAGAAGGTATAACTCCCCTGTACTTGTCCCTCATCAGGCTTATTATTGAATATAATACTCCCTTTGGTATGTTCCATACCAGACACTTGCAGTAACTTGAAAGACCTCAGAGGTTTCTAATTAAGAAAATTTAGGGTCTCCAGCATGTCTTATAAGGGCAAACTGAAGTTTCTGTCACTGTACTCAGTAGTAAATAGACTACTCAGAGGTAACTTATTCTGGTTTACAGGGCTATCTCTGACCCAAATCTAATGGAAATGTTGCACATCTGTAAGTCAAATGGGACTACAGTCACCCATTCCAGGGACCTCAATCTAGCCTGTGACATAAATAGGACCTGCTGAAAAGACAGATACATCTCTCAGAGGTTGCCACTCCTGTGGAATATGCTTCTGATCCATATCAGGCAGAGCAACTCCATGACCCTGTTTAAGCACAACCTGGTTGTCTGGATGGGAAACTGTAAATTTCTGCTGGGGATTTCCCCAGCTTCTCTCCTGGACATGGGTAGTCATTGCTAGAAAAACTATGGGCATAGACTATATCTCTCACATAGTATTATATTCGGATTTAACGGGTAGGCTTGTAAAGCCTACTAACATCCTATGAACCTATGAATAAACACCCACATTTCCTTTCTCTCTTTCTCTGTCCTGTTGCTGCTACAGTAACTTTCATTAGTTTAGTTTTATTATTGTCTTTATTTATTTCATGCTCACTAACCCTAAACATACCCCCTACCTCTCTTTCCTCCTGATGTAGTTACTTTCATTACTTTAGTTTAATTATTGTTTTTATTTAATAAAATGACGAAAAGCACAGGAGCAAACCAAGGCTGTATAAAGCAGTTCTCATAGGCAACATAACAAGCTTCAAGGAAATCCAAATAACGGCAAAAAGATTGTAAATTAAGAAATCGATTTATTCTTAAAACAAACTGGCAAGCACTTTCATCCAACAGGGCTTCTTCAGACCAAATACATCTTGCTTAGAAAGCACTGCAATATATACACATATTAAATCAACCATCACACTGACATCACATCCTGTCTATTGGAAACATATGTAACAACTATATATATATATATATATATATATATATATATATATATATATATATATATATATATTTAAAAGCATTATATCTATAACGCAATACCTAATTAATCATCAAATTATCAGACGTAAACAGTAAATTAATAAAACTAAATTATAAAAAATATATTAGTTATAAGAAATATATTGTTTTATACAAAATTATATCATAAAAATCCCCTTAAAGAAAATCATCATAAACTATACTAAGAATCATATAAGTAATTCATCATGAAAATAAATACTAATATATATATTATAAAAAATAATAATCTAATCATTAACTTCCTATTTTTTAAAACAGGTCTGATGGATAATTTATCATTTAATCCTGGTTTTTGATTGGCCCTCAACCTAATGATCCATTTTAATTCACATCTCTCAGTAAAGTTCCTGACGTCTCCACCTCTCAAACGGAGGTTTCTTACAGCCTAGTCCAAATTCTTGTAATTACAGTCCATGAATTCAGAACCTGCTCACAGTGCCATCATATAATGCAGATTATCTGTAGCCAGCTATCCACATCTTTAACAGATCACCTCCTTCCACCCACCTCTCCCTTAATTCATTATTTTTCTTTGTTTTTTTTTTTTTTTTTTTGCCTTTGCAGGACTGGACTGATAGTTCCTCTACCTGCATCCAATTGGACAATGCATTCCATGAGGTAGTGACAAGTAGTCCTGGCCTAGTCTACAGCCCAATAGCCCATATGATACTGTCTGGATAGCTCAATTGGCCTATTCATTCCCTCCTGGTAAGATAGGAGGTAGGAAGTGATTCAGCTTGCTGGTCCTATGGAGTGAGCAAACCTCCCCTTACAGAGTACCATCCTCCTTTGTAGTGGTTCACAGAGATCCACTGCATGCTGATGGCCATAGGGACTTTGCCTCCATGTGTTCATTCTGCTACATGTAAATGAACATATTGAGACACAGTCATTACAGCCATCAGCATGCAATGACTCTGCCTCCCAATGTTCATTCTAATAAGTGCAAATGCATGATGGCAGCCCATTGTCATAGGCTTAAACTCCATGGGTGCAATGCCTACTCTTCCCACCAGGTGTCACCCAAGGAATGAGCTAAATTTGTTTCTCCTACCTGGATGGTTGAGCTGGCAGAGGCTGCTTACTGCTATCTTGCCTGGTCAGTTCCATCAGGCAGCCACGCTATTAATTGAACCTGGGGTCCCTGGGCTGTAATCAAGGCTTTATCCTACTTCATTATCAGAGGTGTCTGTCTCCCTTAATTCATTTGTGCCTTCTATACCACTTACAAACCAACCTCATCTGTACACTATGAAACCATTCCACCATTCTTATCTTGGATGCTTCTTGCAGTTTCTTCTTCCATACCTCTTCCCTACCTTAGAATTTACTATCCTTGAACCTCCTCGCTACTAAGACTCAGAAACTGTCCTTTGACTGTAGCTCCTAATATATACAACCACTAGTCTCTCCTTCACCATTTCTACTACACCTCTCTACTGCAGTTAGTGTCTTCCTTGTTTTGACACATTTTTTTACCATTATCTTTCACTGAGACACTCTAGTAAGACAAAGTAGCCTGTAATATAATCCAGTACTCTATTAGCAGTCAAACATCCTTCTGTATGTGAAAACCTAGAAAGATACACTCACTCTGCTAAATCTGCATATATCAGGCCTCTGATCTCCCACTAATCTACTCTTTCTATAAAATGCTCTTACCATAAGCCCCTTTAAGAGATTTTCAGTCTTATGTTTCATACTCTGCTCACAAATCACTTTGTTACACAGTCCTCTAGTATATTCCTTATCTTTAGCCTCTTTCTACTCCATCATGCCCCCTCCCTGCTCATAAATCACCTTGTTATCCAATCCTCTAAAAGTTTCCTTATTTGTAGCCTCTTTCTACTCCCACCATTATCCCTGAACTACCACTCTCACCTCTCTCTTCCCAATCTACCTATCATAAAGTACCTCAGTATAAACACTCTATAACCACTGTGCTGTATTAGCTACTGTGATACACTTTCTACAGTCCATGAAGTCACAGCCCCTTTGGTTTAATATCACCTTCTTCAAATGAAGCTCTCTTCTCCTTGAAGATAAACCTACTGTATATTTTCTGTACCTCTAATAATATTTTATCTTGCTGGATTGTTCACAGAGTGTTCAGTACTCCACTCCCCCTACTAAAGTTCTAATCTTCCTGGGAACCTATCCAAAACTCCCATCTATTTGTTCCACAATTCCCGCACCTGTTTTTTTCTCCTTGCTGGATATATGCCCTTGCCTAAATATTTCTTTCTACCCTTTGAAAGTGGAAAGCTCACTCCCATCTCACTTTCATTCTGAGCTCCAGCGCTGATCACCACGATGATAAGATGACCTTGATTCAGCACTGAACCTCCAGAGTAGCTCAAGTATTCTCTGTAACATACCTTGAATATCATCCAAAGGAAAATGCAATCTTCTGCAAACAAGCTGATGATACTTTACTACTGTTTTTTTCCCAAAACTTAAGGAATCCCTTATTCTCTAAGATGATTTTGCCATAGCAATCAGAAATAAACTTGGGGATAATAAGCCTCAGTGCTATGTACCTGTCCCTAGTCTAACCTGCTTTACATACCTCTCAACTGTACAGATTTTTGCAGAATGTCCAGTTTTGCCTTATATTTTTGGTCCATTTTTCATACAATTGTGGTTTTCTGGCAAATTAGTGGTAGATCATTACAAACTGAAGTTAGAAAATAATGACAGACATTTAAGTTTCAGCCTTCATGCCCTTCAGAAAAGTCATGCTAACACAAATCCTGTTATTTTATCAACTTTCTAAGTTTGTAAGAGTAATATTTAAACTTTGTCCCTATTTTTGGGTCTTTTGTCATGCTTTTATTTACGGTTTTGTCCAGATTTTTTGCTCCAAGAGGTTGAGAGGTATGTTAGCTTCTTTCCATTGATTGGAACAGTAAACATGTTCCATAGATAACACCTAGACCAGCCTTCAAAATTCAGCCACTACTTGAAAGTCCAAAATTGCTAGTGCTGTAATGATTTTATAACCATAAACATAAGTCATTGCACATCTTGCTGTACCTGATCTAACAAAAATCAGCTTGTGAGCAGCTGTAGTAGAGGCAGCAAGTCTTGCCCCCTGCAGCATCCAAGTTAAACAAGTTGAAGCTTATCTCAGAGTGTCTACAAGCCGGGAATCAACAGAGCTGGTACACTGAACACATCTTGATCTAACCTAACTCAATAATAACATAGTTAATCAATGCAGCAATAACATATATATATATATATATATATATATATATATATATATATCTATATATATTATATATATATATATATATATATATATATATTTTATATATATATATATATATATATATATATATATATATATATATAAAATTCAGTCATTTAGTAACTAGGTTGTATGTTTAGACTTATAATAGGTGGTGAAAATGCAAAAAGGAAGGTTATATAAAAATAGTTGGTAATGAGAACGGTTAGGTTTGTAATGTACATTTGTAGTCATATAATTTGATATTTTAAACATTTGGAATGATGAGTGAGATCTAACAAGCTCAGAGGGAGTTTGTTTGGTTTCCCTTCTAGTTTATTCTTTTTGGCTTCCCAATGTCCCATCTATCACTGAGTCTACTGACCTCTCCTACTGCTCCCAGACTAATTCGGTTCTAAGGGCCAGTGTGGAACCTAAAGGCATCCTGGGAAGTTGTGTCATTGTCTGCTTCCACTGGGGGGATTTTTTTTTTCATTTAAGACCTACCCCTTGGTATCCCATTTTCTTGTGTTAGCCTCTTACATCCATGGGCTACTCCAGGCTATGGACCATACCTCCTTGCAGGGAATACCTTATCAATGCCCCCCTCTTCCAGTTGGGCACACCCATCCATCCCTGTCCACACCTTTGATGCCCAAGCAGATAATTGACCCCGATTCATTTAGGTCATTCTTAGGGCTTTATTCCTGTATGCCATTGCACTGCCAAATGTTCTCAGATAGATTATTCCATATTAGGATGGTAACAGGATAAAATTCCTTCACAATAACATTTTTTCTTTGAAGTTTGTAATAGGCTGTCCTTGCTTCATACATCTCTGGCTGGAGTATTCCAGTCATGTATTATTCACAGCTGGATACAAAAAGCTGTAAAATATATTATGGTGAAAAAGGACATCCAACTTTTTTGCATGTCCTCCCCATGGTCGAGTGATGTCGAAAGACATACAGGTAGGTACGTGCGTGAATGGATGTGCCTTCTTTGAAGGTTGGGTGTCGGGCTGGCAACTCGGCACCATAAAAATTTGCTGCCAATAATTTAGTGGACCAGACTTCTGCTGTGGCAACCCCTAACTGGGAAAAGCCAAAAGACTTTTATTATTCTTTCTAAGCTGTGGAGTACTTGTTTAGTATAACAAACTGAGCAAGAAATAGACAAATGAATAGTACTTGGTTTTCTTTTTATACTAACTAGCCTTTGTTAAGAAATGAGTTATCATTCGACAGTAACCTAACTGCTCATTAAAGTTTTTGATGATATGTTTAATGCATGGAATGAACTTGAGATAATTGTCTAGTAATGGAACTAAATTCTGTTTACCTGTTCCGCATTATAACTGAGTGGACATGTTTTCAGCATGAATATTTTATTTTTGAAGCCAGCTTTCAGGTTTACCAAAAACCTTCTTACAATTCGGAATTCATTTCAGCAAGGGAGGTAGATAAACATATGAGAGTATAATCCTATATATAATGTAGAAGTTTAGAGTCACCAAATGTTTCAGTTTATTGAGGATGAAATGGTAGAATGCTAGTGGGCCTCATACAGAGCCTTTGGATATGCCTGTGTTTATTACATAAAAGTGAGATTGTGTTATCAGACTTTAACCACTCAGCATATAGTATTACAAGAATATAAATTGTGTTAACAAACTTTAACTGCTGAAATATAGTATTACAAGTAGTTTGAGGTTCTAAGCCAAGAGTGGTCAAATATGAGATGGGTAACTGGAACAAAATGTTTCTCACGTTCGAAGATAGACTAACTTTAATCAAAATTATTTTACTACCTAAAATTCTATTCATTAGTCAATCATTAATCCTCCCCCCAACTAAAAAAAACTATTAAAAGAATCAAGGATATCCTGCTCTGGTTTCCCAAAAAAAAACAAGACTTTCTTTACAATGGCACATACCAAGTTGGGAAGAAGGGGGCATTAGATTCCCTAAAATTGATATGTACTTTAACTAAATTATTATTAACACAGTTCTCTTGTGGATCAGTACTTCATATACTGCATGTTAGAAGTCAATCCATGAAAACATTATTTAACAATAATCAAACATTAATAGATTGCCTTACTAAAGTAGAAAGAAATATCTTTATCTGGATACTAAAGACATGTATACAAAAGGATAAACAAACTCATTCTTTCCTGTCATAAACCAGATATTATTTTTAAAAGAATTATGTATTCCAACCATTTAACCAAAGAATCTATTAATAACCATATTTGCAATAGCCTTCACTAATGAATGCTTGATCTCATTTGATACAACTAGAATGCTAGAACTTAAAAAGTGGAATCTATTACACTGGAATCAGTTTTTGTCTAATAATAACATTTCTTTTGCAGATTACTTCATTGCTAGACACAGCTTGCAGAACTATAACTGGATTGCTATTCAAATATACAAATAATTCATTCAAAACAAAATTATAATGACATTAAAATTGCACAATAAAAATGCATGCATCTAAAATCTTAGATTTAATTTCCATTATCAGCAATGGATCCTTCAAGAGAACCTCTTTCATATCCAAAATATACAAAATTATCAGAAGTGATTTTGGTTCTATAGATATATCTTTTTGGAATTATTCTACTAGAATTAATAATCAAGTTTTCAATGAATAATAAAGAATGTTGTTTAAAGTCAGCAAGAAAGTCTACATCTTCTCCCTACTGGAGAATCTATACTTGGAAATTCCTACATAGATGTTTCTTAAAACCACATAAAATTGCAATAATGTTTAAAAAGATAATGTAAAATGTTGGAGATGTGAATTACTTGATGCTGACTAGGCTCATATAATCATTGATTGTAGAATGGTATTTCCCCTTTTGGATATAATTTAGATCTTTCTGTAGTACTTTGTAGAATGATAATTGTACTGTTTCTGACTCTCTTATACTCTTTAATATACCAGTTCCATAACTCATACTTAAAAATTAAATGCCAATATTATGGGCAATTTTATCTATTGCTAGCAAAGTTGTCACAAAAAAATTAGAAATCTAAGTCTACTTTCTTGTTTAATCCTGAATTCATTCATTTAGCCAAATCAGTATGTAATAATGAAATCTCCACTATAAAAATTAGAACAAATAATATAACTCATTGGTTAATTGAATGGAAGAAATTACTTAAATTGTAAGAAAAATACTGAATGTTTTTTCCTATTTTGTATGTATATTGTTATGGACATTGTATATAGTTGTTTTAGTTGTAGTTAAATATTTTACTGAATTATTGTTATGTTAAAACAAATAAAAACATTTCTGAGAAAAAAAATGATATGGGTAAGTAAGGGTGCACAGCACCAAATGGCTGGGATAAATTAAGGAATATTATTTAATAAACTTTCCTTTGTTAACCTCTGTTCTGACACTGCTAATGATGGAGAATTGGACTATATTCACTCCATTCACTTCATGATATTTCTAGTATCTGTGCTGAGTATTAAATAAGAGGAAGTTATTTAATAGATGAGGCCTACATTTTTCTATACAGTTATTATATTATTTTTTTGCTAGATTGGATAAAATAACAGTGACATAGAAAATGTTTAGAACAGCTGCATTACTTCATTTGTGTAATGGCATTGCATTTGTTTGTTGTTATTTTATTGGGGCTATTGACTGTTGTTTCCATTATTAGTCGGGTTCTGTTTTATTAGCAAGGACATCAATTTATAAAAATGTACATGATAGATGGCCACAGCCCAGAATGAATGTGAGTTTAAGGAGGATCAGCTTATTTATTTATTGTTTTGCATGTGTGCGTAGAGCAGGGAGTGAGTAACAGGTACAGTATATATCTATTTTGGTATTTGTATAATTCACTTTGAATGTTTATGTTTTTGCTGTTATAAATAACAGAATATTTCTTTGCAAAAAGAAAATGTGACTGACTAAAAGTATCTTTTGTGATTGAGAGTGAGGCCATTTGGTAAAGTTGTTATACATACTTATTTTATCATTTTTTAACAAAGTAGGTGGATGATATATGGAACCTTTCAAGCTAATGAACCACAAAGTTCATAGTTAAAATGTATTGTAAGCATACTTCTCAAGTGCCATGATTTAGGCATAGCGCTATGATTTTTAATCAAGATTTACATTGTTCCTGCTAGACTGACAGACATTATTCATAAAATTAGGTCATTTTTATGGGCATATAACTCATTAATTAGATAAACCTGTCAAATATTCCTTGTTACTAACTGATTTATATGCATTATTTGTTTATCTATTCTGACCCTTTGTTAATACAATTTATTATACTTTTTTGAAGGGTAGTTCTAGTATATTTTAAGCCTTTAAAGCTGACAGGTATGATTGAAAAAAACACAGGTTAGTATAATCAGCAATGAACTTGGAGTGCACTAATAAAACTGGTATTAGATAATGTGTACTAGATTACATACATGGATGTATGTAACTTTGCTTTGTAACATAATCAAAAAGAAATGAAACTGCTAAGATGGAAGTAAGAAGGAACTAAACAAGCAGAGAGGAAATAATTTAGAATTACAATACTGCATTACATAAGAACATAGGAACATATAACAATACTAGGCTAGTAATCAAAGGGACCATAAGAGGCCTAGCTATGCACACCTTTAAGTAGACACATTTAAAATATCTGACCACCCTTTGCAAGTATTTAATAGTGCCCACTTCCCAAATCAAGTAGGACTGTACATGATAAGTTATGTGTAAATTTATATCTACACATCTAATCATTAAGTCTAGTCTTAAAGGCAGATAAATTATTACTTTACTTAACATGTTTTGCTAAGTTATTCCACAGGCTAGGAACATGTTGAATAAGGAACCTATCCCTCCAGCAAGCCTTGTTCATTTGTTTATACAAATTTAGGTCCCTAGCACAGATATTGTAGAGCAACTGATTTTACGAAGAAATAGGAGGTCAAATTCGATTGAGACCTTCATGGTTTCAAAAGTGTGACCAGGGTCACCTTAGTAGATGGTTGTCTATGGTGTGTAAAAAGAGTTAAGCTAATCTGTCAGGAGAGTTGTAGGATTTAAGGCCTTTGATTTTTTTTAAAAAATCTTTGGAACCTTTCCAGTTGAGTAATATTCTCAGATTTGTAGGATGATAGGTCTGATAAGTGAAAAGCACAGTTGTAAGGTGACTTCTTTGGATCTGAATACAAATCCCTTGGTAATTAACTGGGACAGATAGATGAATTTTCTGACTATGGTGGAAATATAATAATCAAATGAGAGAAAGAGAGTTGTCCACATAAATTCTTAGGTCTCTTAAGACCATATCTGTTTGAAGGAGAATACCATTTATAATATGAGATGGGAGCAGATTTTTGCTGAATGCTAATATGCTGCACTTTGTTGCATTTAAACAGAGACTGTTTTTACTACTATGTGCATATTCTAACCCTTTTTGGAGCAATTTAGCATCATTGGATGAGAAGATAACAGTGCCCAGCTCACAGTCATCAGCAAAGTTAGTTAACCACTTCAGGGATATTGGATATCTATGAAATAAATGTCAAACAGGAGAAGGCCAAACACTGATCCCTGTGGTACTCAGCTAGTTATAATTGTATATTCAGTAAAGGCACCAGAGAAGGTACCGGCAACTTTCACTGTTTGGGATCTGTTAGATAGCCAGTTTGCAATCCAGTGGACACATACATATTAAGTTCACCTAACTTTTCAACAACACCAGCATAGCAAATAATGTCAGTAGCCTTACTCAGGCCAGGATAAGCAGCATGCACAGAGTGACTGATATCCACAGCCTCTGTAACCTTTTCAAAGGTGTTTACTAGGTTCAGAAGGCAGGATCTGCCTGTTATACTATTTTTAGCTATTGACAGGGATTCTAAGACTAGTACCACGGTAATTACAGGGGAAACTAAACTTTCAGGGGTAACTGGTGCAACATTAAGAGTACTCAAACACTATCAATCAGTTAGCTATATTTTCCAAAGAGGAGAAAGTTAGGAAGGTTTCTTATTTCTGGCTCTGGCCGTGCTGTGTCAGTGGGGAAAAGAATAAAGAGGGAGTGATACAAATTTCAAAAAGAGTATTTAAACCTAGATTGCATTCAAAGTTGGTTTGAGTCATGCTTAGTGAGCTAAGATGAGGTAATATATGATGATTACTCTTACTGTGACTGCAATATTTTGCAGGAATCTAGTATAGTATGTCAATGTTTGTTTCATATTTACTGTTTGTTTTGGTTCTACTAATTTGTAGTATGCTTTATGATTTGTTGTTTTTGTACATCTTTCAAAGTATCAGACTTCTGCTGCTACTGAAGCACTCTATTTATAGTGAGCTACGTTATGTCCACATGAAGAATGAGGTCTTTCCTCAGTACACTGCTACTACAAACATTTTATATTGGTAAAACATTATGATGTCAATGCCTGTAAATATTTAAAAGAATATCATGTACTAAATAGCATATCTGCTCTATTGCTGAACAAAACAAAACAAAACAAAATACACATCAATAATGCTTTTACTAGCTCTGGGGCTGTCTTCTAAATGGGGGAGACTATTAAGCTCCCACTGCTAGTGCTGAACTTCTCAATGGTTTCTTTGGCAATGAGGTTAGTGAGAACCTATAGATTTATGAAGCAATGAACCTTGAGAGGTTTTTAGGTAATCTATAAAGTTTAATTTTGATAGCCCTGGGTGGTGACATTATGAATCTTCTTAAAGCGTCACAGTTCTGAGCATGAGTACAGCATGTCCAGTAGGATTATGCTTCTGTCCTTCTTATTTCTGATAGGATGATGATGGCTGATTACTAGCCAATTGAAAACAGAAGGGTAGGAAGACATACTTGTAATGGTCTCAGTGTGCTCTTGCACAGAATAACATGAATATATGTGATTGTAATGGTAGTGAGGAGTGACATCAGAATATTTTATAAGCTGACTATCTTAAAACCATTCCTAAGTCTAGTTGCCTCCCCAGTCGAACTGTGAGTAAGTAAGGATGTTATTGACAAATATAATGACATACATTTTTGTATTTGAGAAAAGTAGAAATAGGTGCATGTGATAACATACCTCCATACTTGATCTGAAAAGGAGGCTATGAGCTACCTTCAGAAGAACAAAATTCTCTGGAACAACAGGTATGCATCGCTTTAGATTAGCACCTCTTCATGAAGCATTTTCTGTAGCATTGTTTTCTTATTTTGATTGTTCAAAGATGGTATTTTATATGGATATTTAAAATGGGGGGGGGGGGTGGCAAAACCCTGAGCATGAGAATAAAGATGCAATAAAAATGCAACAGTGCTTTTCTATAAGCTGGTGCACTGCTTCGACAATGCACAGAGTATGACTTTTGAAACATATTGCTATACAAAAGAAGGTACACTTATAATTTATTCTAAAAGGCAAAAGCAATGAAATAATAATCAAGAATTTCCCAGAAGAGGTTAATGTACGGTAAGTTATTTAGGCACTGATTCAATAAAAAGAAACCCGCTTCTGAACTGCAGCAATTAAATCATGCTCTTACAAAATAAAGTTTAATTGCAGTGTAGGAGCTAGGTTTCTAAAAATGGTAAAAAAGGCTATTTTGTTTCTGGTGTTTTTATTTTCCTGTTAAAACCACTTGTGAGAAGATTTGTATGTATACAGTTTCTTACATTGAATAAGACACAGACATTACATTGTTAAAGTTAATTGTTTCCTTACTTGGAAATTTAGAATCATACTTAATATTTCACATATATTCTAATATAGAGTATACTATGGAAATGTAACTCCATTCTACACAATTGTAGCTTTTGCAGTCATTTTTCCAAGCCCATTAACTGTAAATAAGCCCTTATTAAGTCTACATAATACAGCAAATTCATTCAAATAAAGAATGTAGCAAACAACAGAGCACTAATATTTAATTTATAAAGTCAAATGAACTATAAAGAATAATTACTTTTACAATTTAATCTCATTTCAAATGATTAGACTCAGAGGTTTAAGTGTTATCTGCGAGGCAGCTACAAATCATATCAGTTCATCATGAGGAAAAGCAGCTTGGTAGAACTTCTGAAATAAGACCCTGAGGTTCATTAAAGCTCTATTTTTCAGTTGTAGGAAGCCGATCAATTCATAATAAGTTTAATAAAATTTGCAGACTGAAGCTGTGATGGCTCAGTCAGAAAATTGGTCACTCATTTCGTAAATTAAAGTATTTGTGTATGTGCATGTGTGAACGTTTGTGTGCAAGTATACATGCATGTATGTGTGTGTTTGCTTGTGTGTATATCTGTGCGTGTGAGCAAGTATGCACACATATGCAAGTGTATGTGTGAAAAAAAGGTTTCCTTTTAGTCAAATAGTTATGAGGTAATATCTTGATTAAATTCCAAGTCATATTTCTTTGTGAAAAAATTTTGTATTTAGTAAAATAATTATTTTGAGACAATATCCGGGTTGTTAGTGGTTGTCATTAAGTAGTTTACCTTAAAAACATATATTTTGAGTTATGGTTCACTGAGGAGAACCCTTTAAAATATTCATTTTTTGTGAAGAAAACCTGAACTTTTACCTCAGATTTTATAAGGGCTTGAACTTTTGGCTTTGGTGGTTACCATTAACATTTTTACCCCAAAAACCTCCTGTCAGGATACTTTACCAACTTGACTAAGCTCTGTTAACATCTTGTCAGACATCTTTTTCTTCTGACTGCTGGTCCAGAGTCCTTGTCAGGATTCCTTTATCTAGTTTTCATTTTCTGTGGGGAAAATATTGCATTGTTTCTGCATAACAACATTGTGAGAGGCTAGCACTAGTGTGTTTGGTGGTTGTCGCTAAAACATTTTATCTCAGAATTTTTTTTTTTAGTTAAGACGTAACACTGACTCCTCTAGGCTGTGATATCAGCCTGTGAAACTCCTTTTGCAGCTAGGACATGGCTCTTGTTCCCAAAATTATTGATCTCTCCCTTTGCATCAAGAAGAAAAAAGTTATCAGGAAGGCTTTGGACTCTTGTACGGACATCTATTATTCCCTGAGCCACCCATTTCTTTCTCTTAGTCCTTCTGGCATTACTCCTCAGAAAGCCACTAAAGACCAGAAAGTAGGGATGTCCACTGGTGCTGCTCAACTGCCCTTTCAGGTAATGGAGAACTCCCCTTGCTGGAACTGGGAACGGGAGAGAGGGATGCTCCTTCATTAATCTGGTCTGAGGAGTTTCATTATTGGGGAAGGAACCTTTGCTGGGAGGGTCTCCCAGAAATTGGAAACATGAAACCAGACATTTTTTTCTCTCCTGTAGCAGATAAAGAAGATTGGCTGGGCTTTGCTAAAGGTTTATTTTAAGCCTTTCATCCTTTAATTGTTGAATCTTCTCATAGAAAAAGGAAAAGATTTTCCTCTCTCAATTAAGTACTGCCCAGTCTAGAGATAGGAATTAGGCTTGGACTGTATTTCTCAAGTTCTGACTCCACTGAATGCAGAATCTGAATCTGAAGAAAGTTTTTCTTTGGATTCCCCTCCTGAGACATTGTCTTTTTCTAATACTGTTGCCAGAATGAATGAATTGTTTCAGTGGGAACAAAAGGAAATACCAGACTCTCACCAAAGTTATTATGATTTGTTACTTGCAGATATTCCTCAACTTGCAGCTCTTTCTACTGTGTTTCTAGCCTAGCATAATTTTTCCTTGATTGCATGTAGTTTGCCTGACAGACAACTACCTGCTTCAAAAAAGTCTTATAAATTGTATAAGGTGTCCCAGTCCCACAAATTATTTTTTCCAACCCCAGGTCAGATCCTGCAGTAGTTTCTCTGTCAAAGTAAACTTCTGCCAAACTCCTTATGACAGCTAGCCCTATCCCCTCTGACAAGTTGGGAAAAGCCTTTGATAGGTTTGGAAAGAAATGTTATCCTTCTTCCCCCTTGGCCTTCAGAACAGTAAATTGTTAGGCTCATATGTTTACATTTCTAATGGCTGCTTTTGACAGTATGAGGAAGCAGAAATAAATAAATAAATAAATAAATAAACAAACAAATAAATAAATTGCTGATTTACTTGTTGATCTAAGCTGGGGGGGGGGGGCAGCTTAGATACTGTGCTCACCTTCCAAACTTCTTGGTTTATCATATGTCCTCCCAAACTCAGACACAGGGAGGCAAGCGGCAGTTGTAACCAGAGAATGTACTAGGGGTAGACGAAAACAATACTGCAGTATTATCCTAGAGGGCTTAATCATGAAGTTAGTATCAGTATAACACATGTGACATAGTTGTAATATTGCAGTACTTTTTTTCAATTTTGTAATTGTGCAAGAACGTTGAATATTTATTATATGTTACATAGTCTTATGGCATGTTATATTAACTTTTATGAATGCTGCAGTATTTTGTAAGTTGAGTATTTTATTATTATGAGTGTGATTTTTTAATCTAGTCAGCAGGGGGCACTGGGTATAAATAGTGGGTTCATATTTAGGTATTATCCTTTGAAGACAAAATGCTTAGGTACCGGATGTGATATAAGGTATGGAATAAAGTTACACCAGCAACTGCAATGCTCGTTTTTTTGTTTTGTTTTATTTGGTCTAAGTTTTCATTGGTGGTTTATTATGTCTTTTGAGCAAGTGGAAGGTGTGTTGGGTGTTTTCAGACCCCTATTGAATCCAGTAATGTATTTTTTACTGACTTGACTTGATTAAAGCTTGTGAAGCCAAAGTTACTAATTGTCACTCATGGTTCTCAGAAGGCGAGAATGAGTTTGGTGTGCAATTTGAACAACTAGAAAAACTGATGGTGAAAGAGATCAATCTGTTTTATGACACCGAGCTATTGGAACGATATCATGGTTTGATTGAATATAATACTAAGGGGTTTAAGGGTCAATTGGCTTCCAGCCTGGGACTTTCATGATGATAAGCATGACTTGTTAGAGGAGTGGAAACAAATTAGCTTGGAGTGCACCTTGGGATGGATTCGTTCTTTGGTGAAGATAAATCATTGCCTACACGGTAAATTGCAGCAGGAGATTACTGATTTACAGAAGAAACTGATGGTTGAATCATCGGAGGTTACATTTTCTGTTAGCATGGCAGAAATAAAGAAGAATATGGACAAGGCTGAGCAGGAAACTATTGCCAGAAAAAAGACAAATTTGTCGTGAGATATGGGGAACTTCATTTGGGTTTAGTATATGCTTGGCAGTAGAAACTAAAGAGAAGAAGAACTTAGTTTAAGCAAACAGCTCGGCGTGCTTCTGTTATGAAGAACTCTTCAGTTTCTTCATTTGAAACATCTTCGAAGAAAAGCGTTTCATTTGATAATATTCAGTTAGATGCTTTTGGTGAACAATTACAGTGACCAGAACAACAACAGCCCATGAAGGAGAATTTTTTTCAAGAAAAGGAAAAGGGGAAGAAAGTAGGAAGGTGTACATTTTGTACAATGAATGAATTTTGTTCTTTTATAGTGCTGGACTCTCATGTTTTGGACTCTAACACTGTGGACTTTGAATTTGGTGATGGTATTATTGATTCTGTTTATCGTGGGTTGCAGGTAATCAATCTTTCTGATTTACACATTTCTGATGAGTGAATGTCTGAATATGTTAAGTAAAGGCACCAAATTTTTACCCACTAGATTCCCTACCCTTGCAGAGGTGTTGGATTTTAGAAGATTTTGTAGAAAGCTACATCTTAGAGTATTTTTGATAACAGTAATGAGGGGGAGAATTTAGGATCCGATGAGATTTCGGAGGACAATCCTTTATTGGATATGTCCATCCATGAAAACCAATTTTTTCTGATGATGATGTTATGAGTGAGCCAGAGAAAGATGGTAATAAGGATGTATTTTTTTGGATTGGGTATTGTAAATTACAATTCTCCCTTCTTCCTTATTCATGTTCATTTTCCCCACTGAAAGTGTCAAATGCTGAATGTTTATTTGAACAACTGTTAATTTAAAAATTGAATTATAATTTTTGAAATTCAATAGGGCACATAAAAGGTATATTCTAACAAAGAGGAATGGAAAGCTTTGAGTTACATGAGGGAAAATACTCACAGATACAGCATGTTTTTAAGTCATCTGACAAAGGAAGTAAATTAGTTGTGATGCCAAGATCTAAATATGTACAAATGGTTGAAAGGTTACTTTTAGTGAAAGGTGCTTACATAAAATTACCCCAAACTCTAGTGGTTGAATTTAATGCTGACCTTTTAAAGCTTTCGGAAAGGGGGTAAAAGACTATGTTATTTTAAAGCAAAGGATGTTAGAAATTTGTATGTTCAAAACCAGTGGACCCAGTCTTATATGCTATTCCCAAGATTCATAAGAATTTAAGGAACCACCCTGGAAGTCCTATTGTCTACAGGGTGGGTTCCTACATGGAAAATGTTGGAATTTTACTTGATTCACTGTTAAAGGAGTTTCTATGTAAGATTTCTGCACGTATAAGGAATACTCAGGAAATATGTGAATTGCTTAAATCCATTCAGTGGCAGGAAAAATTTTATTGGGCCACCAATGATGTAAATGCCCTTTATACCAATATTAAAGTAGAATGGGATTTGGAGGCTAGTTGGCAGATGATGGGGAGGTACCACACACTGCTTTTTTGTTGTTAGATTATTGGAATTTTGTTTAACTCATAATTATTTTTTGTTTGAAAAAATTTTTTTTTCTGCAAACAAAGGGAACTGCCATGGAGGTTTCATAATTATTTTTGTTTGAAAATTAGCTTTTTCAGCAAACAAAGAGAACTGTCATGGGGGTTCTATATGCTCCATCATATGCTATCATTTATATAGGAAAGTTTGAAAAAAGATTTATGTATAATACTGATTTTTTGTTAATAATGTCATATTATATAGACATTATATACACAGCCTTCTTTTCATTTGTTAGGATCCTGTGCAAGAATTATGTCTGTATGTGGAGGAATTGAATAAGAATGTCCATGGTTTAAAGTTTTCCTTTCAGCAAAATAGTGGAGAAATTCAGTTTCTAGATATTCAATTTTATGTGGATGAATGTGAAAGGATTCAGTTTAAACCTTTCCAGAAACCCTATCTGCCAATAATTTTTTGCATGCCTCCAGCATGTATCCCCCTCATCTTATAGACTGCTTGCCTTTTGGTGAATGTAAATGTATTTTGTGTAACAAATCTGATGAAAGATTGAAATGTGTATTTTTACAGGAGATAGTTCAAATGTTATCTGAAAGAGGTTATAGTGAAGATATTTTGGGCTTGGCAAGAGATAAAGCTTGCAGCATTAATGTGCAGCATAAAAAGGAGTCATGGGAGGGCTGTATGCAGCTCAGTAAATGGCATGAACAGTGGGTTCATAGGTTCATAGGTTTATACTAGGCTAACTGCCCTAGGGCATTTATAAGCCTAGCCCAAAGTTATGTTGCTTACACCGCCCCTTATGTTAGAAATACTGTGCCCATTAGTTTGTTGTGCCTCTGTCCAGTAGTGACACAGAGATGATCCCGGGGTAAACCTACGATCTCCCATCCACCGGTCAAGATTTCTCTTGAACAGAGCCAGCAAGGTGCTCTGCCTCACATGAACCGGGATTTTATTCCACAGCATGGGGAGTCTCTGGGTGATAAATCTATCCCTCCAGCATGTCCTATTTATATCCATGCTAAGGTTTAAGTCTCTTGCTCTAGTGGTTTTGGTGGATTTGGATTTTTTGAGGTGGAGCATGTCCATTAATTCCGGGTTGGTCATGGCCTTGTATGTCAGGCACAGGTCACCTCTGAGCAGATGGTATGCAACTGAATAGAGTTGGAGTTTCTTCAGTCTGGCAGCATATGACAGGTTTTGGAGTCCCTTTATCCTTTTGGTGAGGAACTTTTGGGGTCTCTCCAATTGCTGCAGGTGTCGGGTGAGATACATCCCGAATGGGGCATTGTACTCGATCATTGGTCTGATAAGTGAAGAGTACAGGGGAACAATGACCTCACTTGATCTGGATGTGAATCCCTTCATGATCAGGTGGGCAATGTAGAAGGTCTTTCGAACCACTTTAGCAACGTGAGCGCCAAACGAGAGGCCACTGTCAACCTGGGTCCCCAGGTCCCTGATAACCTCTTCTGTGCTTAGTGGGTTGCCACCTATATGGTAGCTTGGGGTTACCTTGTTTTTCCCGAAGGGTATGACTATACACTTTTTTGCGTTTAACTTCAGGCCATGGCTCTGGCACCAGCTATCAGTTTCTGTGAGACCCCTCTGAAGGATGTCTGTGTCCGATGTACTATCCACTATGGCACCCAGTTTGTAGTCATCCGCAAACTTTGTCAGCCATAGTCCTCCTATGTTTGCCTGTACTTCTGAGAAGTAGATGCCAAACAATAGGGGGCCAAGGACTGAGCCCTGTGGGACTCCACTTGTAACCGGCTTGGAGTCTGACATGGCTCCAGCAACTCTAACCCTGTGGGTTCTGTCCTTTAGCCAGTTTGCAACCCATCTTGTGGCATATCGGTTTACATTTAAGCTGGTAAGTTTCTCTATAATACCCGAGTGGGGTATTGTGTCGAAAGCTTTTGCAAGGTCAAGGTAGGCTGTATGGACTGCCTTTCCCTCATCAGTGGCCTTGGTGACTGTTTCGAAGAAGTCGACCAAGTTCAAAAGGCAAGATCTGCCCTTGACAAAGCCAAACTGGGTTGGGTCCAAGGTTTGCAAGTCCCCTATGTCCTTGTTTATGAGTTCCATTATGATCCTCTCCATAGCTTTGCAGACCAGGCTTGTTAAGCTTATGGGACGGTAATTACCAGGGTCCGTAGAGGCACCGCCTTTGTGGAGTGGGACCACAGTTGCCATACGCCACTCCTTGGGCACATATCCTGTGGTGAGGCTAAGATTAAACAGCTGCCTTATGTGCAGGTTTAGTTCTTCATTGAGTTCATGTAGCACACAGCCGGGGACCCCATCCGGTCCCATTGATGCTGTGTTTTTAGCTTTAGAGAGAGCAGCTTTCACCTGCACATTTGAGATGTCTGGGAGGCTACTCTCAGTTGGGATAGTTATCTCTCCATTTGGGGGGGAGAGGGGGTGAAGTTTGCGCTGAACCTGTCTGCCAGTATGTTGGCAATGTCTGTGGGTTCAGTGATTTTTGTATCATTTTGGACTAATTCTGAGCATATCTGGGAGTTTCCACCCAGGTTTCTGACATAGCTGAAGAAGGCCTTATGATTGTCTTTTGAATCTATGGCAATTTTTCTCTCAAAGTTGGCCTTGGATGATTTTATGAGGGATTGTAGTTTCTTGCTAGTGCTGATCAAAGATGCCTTCCCTTTTTGGGATTTTGCTCTATCATGTAATAGCTTTCTCCTCTTATTGTAAAGTTTGTTTATGGCTGGGGTCCACCAGACTGGACGTTTGCCCTTGGTGGAAAGAGTCTTGGTTTTATTTGGGATTGCCTGATCCATGCAGTCCTGAAGGTGTTCATAGAAGGCATTTGTAAGGTCTTCCGCAGCTTGGGTTGTGGTTTCCATTGGCTCGGGGGCCTTGAAGGATACCACACCTGTCTTGAGTAGTGTGAAGTTTGCTTTAGAGAAGTTCTTCACTGTGGCCTTTTTTGTTTGGGATGGGGGCGGGATGTGGATTTCTAGTGAGATTAGTTTATGATCTGATCTCACCAATGAGGGATATACTTCCGGTGTGGAGCATTTTGTCCCCATGTTCGTGATGATGAGATCTAGTATATTTTCTCCTCTTGTGGGGATGGTGACTAGTTGTTCCATGGCATTTGAATTTATGAACTCCAGGAACCTTTGGGCTAGAAAGTTTGGGCTTGAGTAATGTTCCCAGTCTATATTCGGGTAGTTGAAGTCACCGAATATGATGGTGTTTGGTGATACATTTATACCCTCCAGTGTCTTCAGGAAGGCTGTGTGGATTTCCTGAGTTTGAGAGGGTGGCCTGTAGCATGCTACAAATTGTAGAGCAGTTTTGCCTATGGTTAATTGCACCTGGATGGTTTCCGATGCTTCGTGTGTAGCCACCAACCTGGAGGTGTGGGTATCCTTGATGAATATGGATACACCCCCTCCTTTTGTGGTGTGGTCCGGGTTTTGGGGCCGGAACGCATGATATGAGATGAAACCTGATAGTGCTGGGGTGCTCTCAGGAGCCTTGAACCAGGTTTCAGTCACAGCACAGACATCGATGTTCTCCATACTGAGAAGGGCCTCGAGTGCGTGCATTTTGAGATTTAGACTTCTGACATTGAGCAGCATTACCCTTAGTTTCTTCACGTTTTTGTTTTCTAGGGTGGTAGGTTTAGAATTTGAGCCTTGCCTAAAAAGGCACTATGGGGGTGGCAAGAGCCTTAGCCAATATCCGGAATCCCAGGGTGACAGGTGCAAGCCGTCCCTTGCGAAGCAGTGTGGCTTGTCGAGCATGTCATCCCAGGCAGACAGGCACTGGATCCCCTTTGAATGACACCAGAAATTAAGCCAATTGTTAAAGCTGATCATCTTGTCACTATATTGTGGCATCATTCTTGGTGAAGGAAGGATACTGCTCAGGGTCAGGGTCATACCTGCCTGGGCTACATAATCAGAGAGCTCCTCTATGTCTCTTTTCATGTAGTCCAGGGAGGTACGTCTCAGGTCGTTCACACCAGCATGGACAATGACTGTGTCATACTTGTACTTGCCATGGAGTGACCTGAGTGCTTGTGTTATGTGGCGGATTCTAGCGCCCGATAGGCAGCTTACCGTGACCTTCTCCTTGTTCAGCCTGGTGAGTGGGACGTCAGTGTGTCTGACTATGAAGTCACCTATGACAAGTATGTTTGGTGTTGTATTTGGCCTTAAGGGCAGTGACTGCTTTGCACACTGATTTTGTTGTTTATGTGTTGTTTGTGTG